>NC_041218.1:7098393-7126939 GCF_002837175.3 Physeter macrocephalus | reverse complement strand
GCTCCGCAGCAGGAGAGGCCACAACAGTGAGAGGCCCACGTACCGCAAAAAAAAAAAAAAGAAAGAAAGAAAAAAGAAAATGTGGTACATACATAAAATCGAATATTACTCAGCCGTAAAAAAAAGAACAAAATAATGCTGTTTGCAGCAACATGGATGGACCTCAAGATTACCATACTAAGTAAAGTAAGTCAGAGAAAGACAAATATCATATGATATCACTCATATGTGGAATCTAATTTTAAAAATGATATAAATGAACTTATTTACAAAACTGAAACAGACTCACAGATTTCAAAAACAAACTTATGGTTACCAAAGGGGAAATGTTGGTGGGGGAGGGGTGGATAGGGATAAATTATGAGTTTGGGATTAACATACACACACTACTATATATAAAATAGGTAACCAACAAGGAAGTACTGTATAGCACAGGGAATTTTACTCAATATTCTGTAATAACCTATATGGGAAAAGAATCTGAAAAAGAATGAATATATGTATATGTATAACTGAATCACTTTGCTGTACACCTGAAACTAACACAACATTGTAAATCAACTATACGTCAATAAAATTAAAAATAAAATAAAATATATGTAAGCAAAAAATTAAAAAATAAAAATGAAAAAAAAAACTAAGAGAGAGGACACAGATAAAGCAGTTTTACCGCAGTACCTGGCATTCATTCCTCCTGGCCTCGCCCCTCTCCCACCTCCCTCGGCCTCAGATTATCTGGTATGCGGAGAGGCACATCCTTCACCCTACCTGGAAGTCTCCTTGGCTCTCTTCTCTCGAGTCTTATTTTCTCTCGTAGCCTGAATCTCCCAGTCCTGTGTTATTTCCCTGCTAACAATTCAGCATAAAAGCCAGCATATTAGGCAAAAATCAGATATAGTCAAAAATACCCCAAACATCTTCCAAGCGGTACACGGGCCTCTCACTGCTGTGGCCTCTCCCGTTGCGGAGCACAGGCTCCGGACGCGCAGGCTCAGCGGCCATGGCTCACGGGCCCAGCCGCTCCGCGACATGCGGGATCCTCCCGGACCAGGGCACGAACCGGCGTCCCCTGCATTGGCAGGCAGACTCTCAACCACTGCGCCACCAGGGAAGCCCCTGTACAGCAGTTTTTATACACAGTAATGTTTCAGAACCAGTGTCTTAGACCAGAGGCAGGAAGAAAAGGAAAGTCCAGTTATAGATGTCTGCACATTCAAACCATCCTGCCTCTGAGATAATCATCGAATCTCTGGAGGTGGAGAAGCAGCGAGTGGGGAAATGGAAAGTGTTGCTGCATGACTGTTGGGACTGCTCTAGTCCTCTTTAATATTAAACCTCTATAACCTTTCCACAGTCAATAGACTTGTTGAGTGCCATCATTCCACTAAGCACATACAGGAGGCACACAAGATGTGAAGGATCTGCCACATGGGGGCGCTATGAGGACTAAAAGCTACAATGTGCTTATTCCAGCAGCACTTGGTGTATAGTAAGCACTCAACATAAGTCAGCTGTTTTTATTACCTTCTTTAAAAGGAGCAGATAAAAGATCTAAAAATCCCAGAACCAGATGGAAAACTGCCTTTCTCATTTCACTGAGAAGCATCATATACACTTAAATGAAAATATATGAACCAGTTCTTTAAAAATATCTGGTTAGAGAAACCCAAGATTCTGAAAAATCACACACACACACACACACACACACACACACACACACACACACACGGAGGAAGAACGTTACCTATAATATTCTGTTTTATTTTTACTTTTTCTTTTCTGGGGCTAAGCCAGGATCTGTTTAAATTACTGGGATTCACTGTTCACTGTTCTTTTTCTGGTACGGTGCTGGAAATGAGGAGGAAGGTGCCTGTCAGCCCCCAAAGAGAAACCATATCCTAACCTGCAGCTTAGATTGTAAAGTTGCATTTGTCAAGTTTGAACTCTGATTTGAATCACTATTTACAAGCAAACGCTGATGTTTCCTCCTTAATAAGCAGGAGAAAAAAATCTTGTTTTTTAAGCAGGAATGAATGGGGGAGGCTGTATTGAATCTAGGAATTCCGGGAGAATGTGGCAGTCTGGTCCCCAGCTGCATATTAACAGATGCCTGGCATAGAATTTTGTTTAGGAATCATATTAGCCACTCCCACCTGCCGTATGGGGCAAAATGTATCACCTAACAGATTACCCTTTCCCTTCTTTTTAAAAAAATTTATTTATTTTATTTTATTTATTTTATTTTTGGCTGCATTGGGTCTTCGTTGCTGCACGCAGGCTTTTTTCTGGTTGCGGCGAGCAGGGGCTACTGTTCTTTGCAGTGCGCAGGCTTCTCTTGTTGTGGAGCGTGGGCTCTAGGGGCGCAGGCTCTAGTAGTTGTAGCACGCGGTCTCAGTAGTTGTGGTTCACGGGCTCTAGAGCACAGGCTCAGTAGTTGTGGCGCATGGGCTTAGTTGCTCCGTGGCATGTGGGACCAGGGCTCAAACCCATGTGCCCTGCATTGGCAGGCGGATTCTTAACCACTGCACCACCAGGGAAGTCCACCCTTTCCATTCTAAAGATCTGGCCCTCCTAGTCTTACACTGAGGAAACGTTTCCATGAGCTGTAGTGAACTGAGGAAAAAACATGTTCGAGGCTCTCTACCCCCTTAACAGCTGGAGAAAGTGTAACAATGACAGATGGGGAGTTCCTGAAATAAATCCCCAGGAGGCATCTATAAATTTATAAAATGTGGATTCAGGGGAACTAGCCATGGGGAAGGCTTAGGACCCTGTTGCTTACTCATTGTCTTGTCAAAATTAAATGTTCTGTGGTTGCAGTTATACTGTGTTTTGGTGATGGTGACCATTTCTATCTCTTCGGGAATGAAACCTGGAGAAATCCAGTGTCATAGTCTCACTTTGGAAATGATAAAGCAAGCTCCCCTGGGACTTGCAGCACTCCAGACATACGTCAAGAGTTTCCTCTGATGCATCTCAAAGTAGTCTCTGCAGTGTCCATGCTGAGGAATCCCACAAGTGTGCCAAGTTAGTAAGTGCTTTGTGCTGTGAAAGTGTCAACCTGCTGTACAGCACAGGGAAAGCTACTTCACTTCGCGGTACAGTAGAAACTAACACAACATTGTAAAACAACTATACCCCAATTAAAAAAAAAAGAGAGAGATCAATGTAGATGTCCTTCTCCATAGGGACAGGAATTTGTTTTGTTCCCTGCTGTATTGCCAGGGTACAAAACGTGATACAGAGTAGGTAAACACATCTTTGTTGTATGAAAGAATATTAAAATCAAAATATGTTGCCACTTTAAGCAAGACTAGAAAGAATAAGTAAAACTCTTCTCTTTAAATGACTTGGGATCTGGATCACCACTGACACTTTCCATAATGAGTTTTACCAAAAGCTTTAATCTGAGAGCATTACAATTGTCTGCAAATTTGCTTAGGAACAATATAAGAAGGAAAGTTTTCTGAGTGTCAGAAAACTCTGTATATCCCACACAAACAAAAATATAATTTTTTATCATAAAAAAGAAGGTCTCTGTAAATAAATGCAAAAGTATAAAGAAAATAAAGTCATACCACCTAGGTAAAAAAAAAAAAAAAAGAAAGTGTCAATGAACCAGAAGGCCCCCAGAGATGATAGCAAAATGCACCGGAAGCGAGGCTGAAGTTTTGAGTTATTATTTCTCTTTTTAAAAAATATTTATTTAGGCTGCTCCAGGTCTTAGTTGCAGCATTTGGATTCTTAGTTGTGGCATGCATGTGGGCTCTAGTTCCCCGACCAGGGATTGAACCCTGGCCCTCTGTACTGGGGGTGCAGACTCTTACCCACTGGACCACCACCGAAGTCCCTGAGCTATTGTTTCTTTCATGAAGGCTTCTTCCAAAAATGTGAGGGATTGGGCTTCCCTGGTGGCGCAGTGGCTGAGAGTCCGCCTGCCGATGCAGGGGACACGGGTTCGTGCCCCAGTCCAGGAAGATCCCACGTGCCGCGGAGCGGCTGGGCCCGTGAGCCATGGCCGCTGAGCCTGCGCGTCCGGAGCCTGTGCTCCGCGACGGGAGAGGCCGCAACGTTGAGAGGCCCGCGTACCACACACACACACACACACAAAAAATGTGAGGGATTAAAAAAAAAGAAAGAAAAAACTCAGGAGGGGGGAGGGTCTTTGGAGGGCCTTTCTAAGCAAGGTACCAAACCACAAAATCATAAAAGACTGAAAATGTCATTTACATAAAACGTAAAAATTTCTGTTTTGCAAGATGCCAAATGGCAGATGTCAAACTAGGGAAAGTATATATAACATATAAAAAAATTGCTGTGTTATATAAAGAGTTTGTGCAACTCAACAAGAAAACATCAACAACTCAACAGAAAAATGATATTTTAAATGTGAACAGTTCACAGAAAAGGAAATTCACAAGGCTTTTAAGCTTAAGATGTTCAACTTGACTCATAATAAGAGAAATAAAAAGTTAAATTAAATGAGATTCCACTTTTTACTTAGGTTGGCAAAGATCAAAAAAGTTCATAATACATTGGGCTGCAAATATGGAAGAAAAAAGCACTCTCATACATCTTGGTGAGAGTTTGTGAGCATGACCTCTATGAAGGACAATTTACTGATAGACTTCAACATTTTATTTTATTTTAAAATTTTTTTTGGCTGCACCGCGCAGCATTTGGGCTCTTAGTTCCCCAACCAGGGATCAAACCAGAGCCCCCTGCATTGGAAGTTCAGAGTCTTAACCACTGGACCGCCAGGGAAGTCCCTACCTCAACATTTTAAATGTACACACCTTTTAACCCAGCAATTCCACTTCTAGGAATTTTTCCAACAGATGGTTTTGTACCTATGCACAGAGAATTATGTTCCAGGATATCTGTTACTATATTGCTTATAAAAGCAATATTATCTATTTAGACTAGAAATAATCTAAGTGAGCCTCAGTAGGGGATTGGTGTCAAGTAAGGAACTACACAGGGTTTTACCCTGTTTGCAAGTTCCCAAGTTAGCCTGCCATAGTTTCCATGGATGCTGGACAAGCCAGGAGATTCCTGGGTCAGAGACAAAGGACTTTGTTACTCACAGAGCAGGGGGCAGCGTGAGCTTCGTGTTCCGGTCAATTCACTCCTGGGGGTAACACAATATGGCCCAGGTGGCTAAGGCACACACAATGGACCTGTGCCAAGGAACAGCGAGCCTAGGAGCCCCGAGCTGGGGCTGCCAGATTTAGCAAGTAAAAACACAGATGTCCAGTTAAATGAGTTTCAAATAAACAACAAATAATTTTTTAAAATTTATTTTTGGCTGTGTTGGGTCTTCGTTGCTGCGCGCGGGCTTTCTCTAGTTGCGGCGAGCAGGGGCTACTCTTTTTTTTTTTTTTTTTTTGCGGTACGCGGGCCTCTCACTGCTGTGGCCTCTCCCGTTGCGGGGCACAGGCTCGACTCTCAACCACTGCGCCACCAGGGAAGATGCAGGGGCCACTCTTCATTGAAGTGTGCGGGCTTCTCATTGCAGGGGCTTCGCTTGTTGCAGAGCACAGTCTCTAGGCACGCGGGCTCAGTAGTTGTGGCTCATGGGCTCTAGAGCTCAGGCTTTGTAGTGGTGGCACACGGGCTTAGCTGCTCCGTGGCATGTGGGGTCTTCCCGGACCAGGGCTCAAACCAGTGTCCCCTGCATTGGCAGGCGGATTCTTAACCACTGCGCCACCAGGGAAGTCCCCCCAAATAATTTTTAATATAAAGGTTGCACAGGGCACATTGACACTAAAAATTACATGTGGTTTATTTGAAATTCAAATTTAACTGGGCCTCTTATATTTAATCTAGCAATCCTATGTTAATCTTGTAAGGGGGATGTTAGTCTACTTGTCCAACCTCTGACCTGGAGGAAGACAATATCTTTACTATCTTTGTCAAGAAAAAAATCTGCCTTCTCCCCCAGGGGGAGACATGGTCTCTGTCCTCCCAGGTTGTTTGCATACACATTCCTTTGAAATGCCAGTCCAGGATAAAAACTGTTGCAAGACATGTATAAACACCATGGAGAATTGCCCACCAAAAATTCACATAAACTATGGAGTAAAAAACATGTATGTCATATGGTTGATGTAAGGATTAAACCTGATGGTTGTGTAAACAAATAATAATCACTAGTTCATTTTCAGTTTCCTTACCTAATTGCTGTTTTAAATTTTTTGCAAGCTTCTTTTATGATTTCATTTAGCTTGCCAACGTCTCTAACTTTCTGCATCTGCGCTCTGCTCCCCATGTTACCACATTTTAAGATCCAACAGCACTGCCCCTCATGTACTTTTCTGAATATCCCATGCTGAGCACACCTCTGGAACTCTGCATGGCTCTTCACTCTGATTAGAATGACCCTCTCCCATTCCCGCGACAGCTGATAACTTCTATTTTCCTTCAAGACTCAGCTATCATGTCAACTTCTCCAGGAAACCTTCCCTGAAACTCCCAGGACACAGAAAAGGTTTCTTTCCTATATGCTACTTACTATAGCTGCTTTTATTTCACGTTTATATCTGTTGTGGGTTGGACTATATCCTCCCTCCCCGCCCCCAACAAAAGACATGTTGAAATCCTAACCCCTGGTATCTGTGAATGTGACCTTATTTGGAAATAGGTTCTTTGCAGACGTGATTAAGATGTTAGTTAAGATGAGGTCGTATGGGAGTAGCGTAGGCCCTTAATCCAATATGACTGGTGTCCGTATAAGAAGAGGAGAAGAGAAGCAGAAACACAGAGGCACAGGGAGGACACTGTGAGTTGATGGGGGCAGAGATTGGAGTGGTAGTGATGCCTCTACAAGTCAGGGAACACAAGGATTGCCAGCAAATCCCAGAAGCTAGGGCAGAAGCAAGGAAGGACTCACCCTAGAGCCTCAGAGGGAACATGGCCCTGCCGACACCTTGATTTCAGAATTATAGCCTCCAGAACTGTGGGAAACTAAATTTCTGTTGTTTTAAGCCACCCAGCTTGTGGTACTTTGTTATGGCAGTCCTAGGAAATGAATACAATGTCACATAATTACACAATATGCATTGAGTTGAAATTATTTGCTTTCTTGCCACCTCCCACTGCTACACTGCTAAGTAAAGCTACAGCCCCAGAGGAAAGTTTATCTTACTCCACTCTTTATCCCCTGTACAATATCTGGCACATGGAGGCACTCATAAATGATTGTAAAACGTAAAGGGAATGTTATAGTGTCAATGATCATGTTTGACTTTTCCAAAACCCAAAAGTTCTTAATCAGTTTACACTTGGCAGTGAAAAGACAATTTTGCATATCATTGAATGTTTCAAATTGTAATGTCTTCTCAGTGAAAAATCTATAACCATCTTCAGCCATCTCTGATTGGTGGGCTCTCTCTTCTTACCTCATTCAGGTAAAAATTTCACATTAATATTCGGTTTAAAGGCAATATGGGGAGTTCCCTGGTGGCCCAGTGGCTAAAACTCCATGCTCCCAGTGCAGGGGGCCTGGGTTCGATCACTGGTCAGGGAACTAGATCACACATGCCGCAACTAAGACCCTGCGCAGCCAAATAAACAAATAAGTAAATGTTTTTTTTTAAAAATGGGGAAGTAGTACAGTAGAGTAGTCAAGAACTTGGGCTGTGGATAAACAACAAGGCCCTACTGTATAGTACAGGGAACTGTATTCACTATACTTTTATAAACCATAATGGAAAAGAATATGAAAGAGAATATATATATGTATAAATGAGTCACTTTGCTGTACAGCAGAAATTAAACACAACATTGCAAATCAACTATAATTCAATAAAATTAAAAGAAAAATCAACTTGGACTGGGAAGTCAAAGGAACTTGCATTTGAATCCCTACTTGTCCACTTCTTAGTCCTGTGACCTTGGGCAAATTATTTGACTTTTAAGGCATGTTATCTCTATTATAGAATAGTTGAGAAGATTAGATCATATAATACATGTAAAGAGCATAGCATGGCCCCTGACATCTGGTACTCAATAAATGTCAGTTGTTATTGCTATAAAGAGATCATGAAAGGGAAAGACTTTAATATAATTTTTTCCACAACTAGAAGAAAATGTAAAACTATTTTTGTAGTTTTGGAGTAACATGGCAAAACACAAATTTAGAAGGCATAAAGGGAAACACACTGACAGATGTGACTACATGAAAATAAACTTGGGGAATTTCCTGGTGGTCCAGTGGTTAGGACTCCACGCTGTCACTGTCGAGGGGCCAGGTTCAACCCCTGGTCGGGGAATTAAGATCCCACAAGCTGCGTGGTGTGGCCAAAAAATAAAAAATAAAATAAAAAATTTAAAATAAGGAATTAATAAAAGCTAAACTTTGGAACATTAAAAGACACAACAACGGCAACAAAAACAAAAGTGAGAGTTATGTATTGCTGGTGGGAATGTAAATTGGCATAACTTCTCTGGATAGCCACATATCTCAAGAGTCTAAAATAATCATGCCCTTGGCCAGTAATCTCTCACTCCTGGCAACTGCATCTAAGAAAACAATCAAAAAAGCTTATAGGGCTTCCCTGGTGGCGCAGTGGTTGAGAGTCCGCCTGCCGATGCAGGGGACACGGGTTCATGCCCCGGTCCGGGAAGATCCCACGTGCCGCGGAGCGGCTGGGCCCATGAGCCATGGCCGCTGAGCCTGCGCATCCGGAGCCTGTGCTCCGCAAAGGGAGAGGCCACAACAGTGAGAGGCCCGCATACCGCAAAAAAAAAAAAAAAAAAAAAAAAGCTTATAAAAATTATGGATAAGCAGAATCATCTTAAATTTATGTTGTGGTAAAAATTAGAACCTAAATGTATAAATAAATTATTAAACACCTGTACAGTGAAGTAATATGTAAACATTTCATTTATGTTTTACAAGAATATTTAATGCTAGGGAAGATATTCAAGTGTATTAAGTAATAAAGGCAGCTTGCAAAACAGTACTTATGGTTCTAACTATGTTAAACAAACAAACAAATATACATAGAAGAAAGAGGCCTGGAAGGATAGACACCAAAATGCTGAGTGATTATCTCTGCATAGTGCAGTTATAGGTGGCTTTTGTCTTCTTTATACATCGCCGTACACTTCAAAAATTCTGCAAAGCACAGAAAAAGAATAATAAATGTGAATGGAGAAAGACAAAAAGAAAAAGTAAAGGCGTCAGCCTCAGAATTCTGGTGGCCATTGGTAATAAAACTAGAAAATATTTTCAACCTATTTACATCATATAAATATAAAAATATTTAAATAAAAAATAACATCCATACTTTCAACCGAGATGGATAATAGACTTGGAAATTTCCATCTACAATCACAGTAATATGGTCATTGCACAACTGCCAGGCCTTTCACATATGCCCAGATGAGAACTACATGCACATGTACTGGGGGTGCACTATTTTCTATTTGGCTTCAAGTTCAGTGTTTGGCCAAATTCTGCTGTTCAAAAAAAAAAAAAATTCTGCTGTTCAGCTGTGGTGATCAGCCTTGGCCACTGCAAAGTGGAATAGTTGAATGCTTACTCAATGCCATTTCTGGCATCCTTAAACTTGTACATGAGTAAGACTGTGCTGTTGGGTAGATTTCCATCATATCCCATCAGTGCATCAATCTTCAGTAACATAAGCATGGCATGTCATGGACCTAGAGACTGTCATACAGAGTGAAGTAAGTCAGAAGGAGAAAAACAAATATTGTATACTATGGCTTCCCTGGTGGCGCAGTGGTTGAGAGTCTGCCTGCCGATGCAGGGGACACCGGTTCGTGCCCCGGTCCAGGAAGATCCCACATGCTGCAGAGCGGCTGGGCCCGTGAGCCATGGCCGCTGAGCCTGCGCGTCCGGAGCCTGTGCTCTGCAAAGGGAGAGGCCACAACAGTGAGAGGCCCGCGTACCGCAAAAAAAAAAAAATAAATAAAGTAAAAAGTTATTTAAAAAAGAAATAAAAAATACGAGGAGGCCATCTTAAATCTGCTTCTGAAAATATGTATTTTCTTGAAACAATGCACAGAACTTCAGTCAGCGAAATTGCTTCGATGAAATGCTATCACCATCCCCCCAAATTTTCAAGGCTAAGAATTAAAAAAGAGAAAATCTTTACCTTAATAAGCTCCTATTAGAAGAAAGAATATTTAATGGTAATGTTACCATATTATACTGGCAGAACTAGACCTATGCCCCAAGAAGCTCAGTTGAAAGTATCTTATTTAGTAATATAATTGTTTCTATTTAATGGTCATACGAGTGTCCAGCAGTTGCTGTTCTTGCCTTATAAGTTCAAACTTTAAATTTTTTTAAATTTTAATTACTACATTTTTAATAATAAAATTACAAAAATGAATTTCCTTTCCAAGAAAATTCAGATTTCCCCCCTCTTTTCTAGAAGTTCATTCGGTTATGGTGATATTCTGATTCAGAGAATAGCACTTTTTTAAAAACATCGTTTTTTTTTTTGTGGTATGCGGGCCTTCCTCTGCCGTGGCCTCTCCCGTTGCGGAGCACAGGCTCCGGACGCGCAGGCTCAGCGGCCATGGCTCACGGGCCCAGCCGCTCCGCGGCATGTGGGACCCTCCCAGACCAGGGCGCGAACCCGGTTCCCCCGCATCGGCAGGCGGATGCGCAACCACTGCGCCACCAGGGAAGCCCCCTAAAAACATCTTTATTGGAGTATAATTGCTTTACAATGACAATTTTTAACCATCATTCACCATTTGACCAAAATATATATTAATTTGAGGTAGACCTCAAATTACATACTGCAGGTGTAGCTACAGTCTAAAAATAGCTTAGTAGGCTCAAGAGCAGGCCCAACAGGACGGTTCTCATACTTTTGTGATTTATAGCTTCTTTAACTGTTATGGGCATTGACTTGATTCATTTGCTGAAATACAGGTTCGGGAGGACTTTGAGTCACGTTCAGCCTGTTTGAAAGGAGGGCCTTGCTGGAAACTCAGGGTTATGTGGTTGTCTTACTGTAACATACGCTCTGTCAGCCTTAGATACACAACCTCCGTAGATACAACTTGGTTCTTTGCTGTCCGTTAGCACAGACCCAGCATACCCCAACTTCAATAATCCGAGATGTAAGGACGACTGTAGTTTTGGTCCTAACACCGGCCACGTGGGATGTGAACCGCTTCCCCTTAGGAGCCACATCTGCAATTTCTGCAAGTGATGAACGTTGTCTTCATCACAGATCTGTGCCTCATGGTCTATGATTCTAACCCACGGTCTCCCTACGCCCTGTCCGGCACCTGGCCCTCGCACTCCGCCCATTTCCACCTTCCTGCATCGGGCTGCCCTCCCCCTGGCGCCTCCCTTCAGACGGAGCCTGCTGATTGGGCCTCCAGGAAGAAAAACACTTCCCACAAACCACACTTCCCTGGTTTGTGGCTGGGCCCTAGGCACCAATCTGTTGAGCACTCTCGGGGTTTGTGAGAAAACAAGGCCCCCTTAGTTCCGTAGAACAAACCATTCGCGAGCGGAGCCGAGCAAAGCCCAGCCAGCTGGTGGGGCGCAAGTGGCCGCCGGAGCCGGCAGGGGGCGCGCTGCCGCGGCGGGCGGGCGGCGCGTCTAGGCCCCGAGCGGTCCCCGGGGTAAGCTCGGTGCCCACAAAGCGCCAGCTGAGGGGCTGCTGCGGGCTGAGCGCGGTTGAACCTGCCCGCCACCCGAGCTCCACCGGCCGGCCGCCCCGCGCCTCTGCCGCGTCCCCGCGACCCGAGCAGCCGGGACCGACGGCAGTGCGATAGCCGGGTCGGGAAGGCAGGGCCGGGTGGGCGCCGCCTGCGGAGAGGCCGGGGGCCGGCCTGCGTGGGGCAGCGCGGAGGCGGCGGCGGCGGCGGCGACTTCGGCCCGGGCCGGACAGCGCAGGACCATGGCCGAGGCAGCCCCAGCTCCGGTAAGGGGGGCCCGCGCGCCGAGCGCAGTGAGCCCGGGAGGGTCGGGGCACCTCGGGCTCTGCGATCGGACCCGAGGGAAGGGAGGAGGGCAGGGAGCCCGGCCTGTGAGGCTCGGGGCCCCGGAGCGGGGCGCAGCCCGGATGGCCGAGCACAGACACGCCCCGGGGTCCCGCCGGCAGGGGAGGGGCCTGGGGGGCACCCCGACGCCGAGCGCGGGTCTGGGACAGCTCGCCCTCCCCCATCGTTGGGTCCCTGCGCCTGGGTGTGAGGCCCCGGCTCGCCCATCCCGTTTGGAGGTTTCCAGCGGAGAGAGCCTCTTACACCAATGGAAGAGGACTGAGTGAAGCGATCCTCGCCTGGTGCCAGCCCCGCTCCTGCCTGCCGGACGCGGGGCAGTGGGGGTTGGCTTGGTTTGGGGTTTTCATCAGCCATTCTCCGGCCCTGGGAGCCGACCCCACAGTCACCCTCGCTGCCGCCTCCGTGAGCCTCGCGCAGTCACAGATGCTGTGGTGACGGCAACACTTAGGTGTGCTGAAGGACCGCCGGAGGACAGGGATCCTCAGTGCCCAGCCCGTGACGATGCCGAACACGCAGGAGGCCCTCCGTCGGGATTGCAGAGTGAACGACCGGTGCAGGTTCCGAGGGCGGGATTACCTTCTGCGTGTTTTATTCATTACGCGGATGTTTACTGCAGGCCTGCCGCGTGCCAAGCCCGCTCGGTCAGTTGCTAAGCCTGCAGAGCTGACCAAGACAGTCGCTGCACACAAGAGCCGTGCAGAACCAGCAGGGACTAGTCAAGTAACAGGACCGGAAACGATGCCTTGGATTTGCCAGCTAAGAAGCCTCTGCTCACCCCAAGGAGAGTCATTGTAGTGGATCAGGAGCCAGACTGGCCTACAGAGTAGTGACCCGAAAGTGAGAGGGGGAGGAAGAGGAGGAAGAAGGGAGCAGCAGCAGTGGGGTGGGGGACGAGCACAGGGAATGTCATCTGTGCCCTCAGACCTATTTTTCCCTTTCGGATCTTGCTTTTCAATATGGTAGAGATGATCATGTGTCTATATGCCAGCCCTGTCCGATAGAAACATAATAGAAGCCACATATAGAACCTTAAATTTTCTAGCAGTCACATTTTATTTATTCATTCATTCATTCATTCATTCATTCCCAGTGGCCTGCCGAGCCCTCGGCAGTGAAAGCGTGGAGTCCTAACCACTGGATGCTAGGGAATTCCCAGTAGTCATATTTTTTTCTTTCTTTTTTTTTTTTTTGCGGTACGGGGGCCTCTCACTGTTGTGGCCTCTCCCGTTGCGGAGCACAGGCTCCGGACGCGCAGGCTCAGCGGCCATGGCTCACGGGCCCAGCCGCTCCGCGGCACGTGGGATCTTCCCGGACCGGGGCACGAACCCGTGTCCCCCCCCATCGGCAGGCAGACTCCCAACCACTGCGCCACCAGGGAAGCCCACAGTAGTCACATTTTAGAAGTAAAGAGAAATAGATGATATGAACTTTAATGATATGTTCTATTTAACGAAAGGCTTACAAAATATTTCAGTGTGTAACTAGTATTAAGAAATTATCGATGAAGTTTTACATTTTCTCCCCATACTCAGTCTTCAAAATCTGGTGTGTATTTTTTACTCACGGCACATCTCAGTGGAAATAAATGCATCTCAAGTGTTCAGTAGCCACGTGTGGCTACCATATTGAACAGTGCAGGTCTGTCCCATGGAGAAGACCCAGGAGAGATTGAAACATTGACCATAAACAAGAGAAAAGATTCGTGTACCTAAAACTGTGGAAGGAGGTGGCATTCAGAGCATAAAGTGGAGAGATTAGTTTTAAATAGGATGAACCTTTTTCCTGAGGGAAGGAAAGAAGAAAGCATGCACTAAGCTACTGATGAGTTTGAAGTGGGAAGGAGTGTGAAGGAAAAGAAGAGAAAGAGGAGAACGTTGAGAGAGTTGAGGTCTAATAATTCTAACCCTCTTCTCAAAGTAGGAGGCCGCGTCATCTCCTGAGAGTGAGGGGCCCACGGCGGACGGGAGTCTTCCTGCTCAGCCTGCGCTCCCTGAAGCAGCGACAGCAACATCACCTGGTTTTCAATGCAAACTCCCAGGTTTCCTCCCAGACCTACTGAGTCAGTCTTGCATTTTAGCAGGACCTCCAGATGATGCTTATGCTCATTAGTTTGAGAAGCGCTGTGCTGACAGCTGGGGAGGGCCAGGGGCTTGTAGTGGCCCCTCTGTGGAATGGGAAGAGCAGCATGGGGGCACAGGGCAGTGCTGAGTCCCTGCTGAGCTGAGAGACCATGGGTGTGTGGTGACACCAGTTTACCTGGTTGTGTGACTTCAGTTCGTAGGGCTTACCAGCCTGCTTCCAGGAACAGAGAATGAGAACAATTGAACTGATTCAAAGCTGGAGGTTAGCCGAGCAGGTGAGGCAGAAAGGCAGACGAGTGAAGGGGTTGAAGTTAGCTGAAATGATCAGCCAAGGAAGAAAGCAAAGCCCGGGGCCGGCCTGTAAACCAGGAGCAGATGGAACGGTCAGGGGTTCAGTGGGATTGCAGAGCAGGTGAAAGGGGAAAAAGGTAGTGGGAGAGCTGCAGGGACCGGAGGTTGTGGCCAAAGAGCCGGTTATCAAACTCGTAGAGTCAGAAGGCTTTGCAGAGGTCATCCTCATCCAACCTCCCATTTGATGTAGGAGTTTCATTTTCTGTACACTCTTTGTTCCAAGGTATGTTCAGTGAGGGGGCAGCCTGTTATGTTCTTGGAAAGATCTAGTTCAAAACTTATTTATATAGGCCAGAGTTTACGTTCCTGAAAATTTCATGTTGGCTCTAGTTCTGCCCTCTGGAGTAACGCAGTATAGGAGTAAACAAGTCTGTCCTGTCTTCTGTTTTATAACCCTCAAATATTTGAAAATAGCTGTCATGCTTTCTCCACACTGAACATTCTCAGCTTATTCAGCTACTACTGAATGATATGGTTGTGGCTTGTCAGCAGGGTGATGGATGGGGCCAGAGCCTAAGTCAATAAATAAGGGGTTTATCAGAAGGGCACTGAGCTCATTGAAACCTGGAAAGATCCTGATGCACTTAGAGCTTTTCCAGAGACAGAGGATGCAGCAGCAACCTGGCCTCTGGGTGATTGGCTCTGTGCCGGGCTGCGTCTTGATCCAGTTTCACCTGTTCACTGTCTTACCCACTCCACCCCTCAACCACCAAAGCAATTCTCTTGGCTTTTGATGTCAGTGAGCTCCATAAAGATGAGGCTTATGCAGGCACTACTAAAACTATATTTAGATTAATCTCCGCTGGCCACTTAAGCAGCGCTTACCTCATTTTAGTTCGGATTAGGGCTTCTTCTAACACTCCATGTCTCGTCTCCTCTCTCCACTGCGCACAGACTTCTGAATGGGACTCCGAATGCCTTACATCCCTGCAGGCGCTTCCTCTTCCCACACCCCCAGCAGCAAATGAAGCACACCTGCAGACTGCGGCCATCTCCTTGTGGACAGTGGTGGCGGCCGTGCAGGCTATCGAGAGAAAGGTGGAGGTCCACAGCCGGCGACTCCTGCACCTGGAAGGACGGACAGGGACAGCCGAGAAGAAGCTGGCCAGCTGCGAAAAGACAGTGGCTGATCTCGGGAACCAGCTGGAGGGCAAGTGGGCGGTGCTGGGGACCCTGCTGCAGGAGTACGGGCTGCTGCAGAGGCGGCTGGAGAACTTGGAGAACCTGCTGAGGAACAGGAACTTCTGGATCCTGCGGCTGCCCCCCGGTATTAAAGGAGATATCCCAAAGGTAATACCTCCACTTCTGCGTGCAAAGTGCTACCACTAGACCTTAGACTATTAGCAAGGGGTAGTCTTGGTCAATCAGTTTGGCTGAAGGAACCAAGAAGTTGTTTTGTGTTTTATCTGTTTTGGAAGCATTCCATGTTCAATTTAGTGAGCATGTGAAGTGTCAAACTTCAGATTGGAAAACTCTTTGCAATCCAAAGTTGGCTATCCGGCAGATGGATTTTTTTCTCTTTTGCTTTCTCCTGCCCATTACCCCCAAGTCACTTTTTTCTTTCTTTTTTTTTTTTTTTTTTTTTTTTTTTTTTTCTTTATTAACCTGTCTGCTACAGTCTTGGTTGGAAACAAAAGTAAATATTATTTAAATCAATTTGAATTTGTTGGCAATTCTGGTAAAAAAAAAAAAAAGAGGAGGACAGAGGAAGGGGTGTGGAGTTAAGTGGTTAATATAAGGTTTGGGGCTGTCTGTGGGTCTAGGATCCACATGGATCCTGTCCTTCAGCATCCTTTACAGAGTGTGCCCCAGTGCTAGGGCCCGGCCTTTCTGAAGGGAATAGTCGCTAAAACAAAAGGAAATAAACATCATTCTCGAGCTATGGAAGACAGCCTTGAGGCAGCTGGTTTCCAGACATGCCCGTTTATTTATTCATTCATTCAACAAATACTTCTTGAACATTTAGTATTTGCTTGATATCTACTTCCTGAAGGCACAGCAGTGAACAATTCTTGTAAGCTCCCCTGGAGCTTAAATTTTAGGGAGAAAGATAATATAAACAAACAAATCCATTTAAGTACTTTGATAAAAATAAAAGTGCTATCTGATGATTTATTTTTTAGATTGGATGTCACAGAAGGTCTCAAAGTAGCTAATTTTTAGGCTGAGACTAAATGACAGGAAGGAAACTACTGGGAGAAGATCAGAGGAAGAGCTTTCCAGGTGTAAAGAATACCTGGTGCAATGTCCCAAAGGCACAGACAAACTTGAAACACTGAAGGGAAGGAAAAAGACCAGTTGGCTGGTGTGCAGTAAGTGGAGCGCGGCTAGAGAAGCAGGGGCAGCTCACTTAGGGCAGTGCTTTTCAGCCCTAGCTGTGCAGGAATCACCTGGCGGGCTTTTAAAATTTTGATGGGCATCACATCTAGAGGTTCTGACTTAACAGGTTCAGGATGGGGCCTAATCATTAATCTTAAAACTCCATAGATAATTCTAATATGCAACTACGGTTGTGAACCACTGACATAGGGCATTGGAGACCGAGGTAAGGAATGTGGACTTCATCTTGGGTGTAATGGGAAGATTGGGGGATTTTTTAGCAGAGGAGTTATATCTGGTCTGTATTTTGAAAGAATCTCTTTGGCCGCTCTGGGCCGAATGGGTCGTGGGGGTAAGAAGAGAAGCAGGGAGAAAACAATAAGGCAGCTGTAATAGTAGGAGGGCCAAGAGTGGCTTGAGTGAGGGTGGCAGCAGTGCAGATGGAGACAAGTGGACAGATTCAGGCTGTTTTGATGGTAAAATGGACGGTAGGACTTACTAATGGGAATTAGAGAATGAGGAATTAAGAACAAGAGCTGTAAATTAACTGTGATAATTTACTGAGCACTTAACTGTTGTTAGTGCTTTAGTTACTTTAATAAGACTCCTAACTTGCCCAAGCTCATGTAGTCAGTAAGTATAAATAATGGAGTTGTACCGTGACCCAGTTGGCTCCAGAGCGTATGCTCTTAACCACGGGCTCTTAGGCTTTTGACTTGAAGGACTGGACGGATGGTGTTGGCATTTACAGAGGTGGGGATGCTTCAGGGTGGGAAGGAATTAGTTCTCCCTTGGCAGCATTGGTCTGAGATGGCTGGGATACATTCAGGAGAGATGTTAAGTGATCCTTGAAGCTCAAAGGTGAGAAATATTTGGAAATCATTGACGTACAGATTGTATTGTTCAGTCGTGAGGCCGGGGGTGATTACTTCGGGAGAGAATGTGGAGAAGCAGCAGAAAGAGTCCAAGGACCAAGCGCCATGAGCGGGAGTGGTGGCCAGTGAGCGTGTGGGTCACAGGGTCAAGGGACAGTGGTCGTGTGGGTTAATGTGTTACTGAGCGGGCTAGAAGGCTGAGGATGGTGAATACAACTTGGCAACACAGCCTCGCTGGGGACCTTGCAAGAGCTGTTTTAGTGCAGTGGCGGGGAGAGAAGACGGGGTGGGGCAGGCTGAAGAGTGAATGGGAAGAGAGGCGATGGAGGCTCCTTTAAGGCTTGCAGGGGAGGGGAACAGAGGTGAGCAGGAGGCCGGAGGGGTCAGAGTCAGCATCTTGGAGGGAGCCTTCCCCACACTGTGTTTTGTTTGTGTATCTGGAGCACCTCCAGAAGTTTTTTTGGGTAATTTAAACGTAGTATTTGCCGTAAAGTTACTTACTGTCTCACCTCGATGAATGGATAACATTTAAACTGTCCATCTTAAACTCCAAAGTCATACATAAAATAATGTGATTTCTCTCAAAGATTTCTTCATGAAATTGAAATATATCGAAGATTCACTGGATTGAAGCGTGGGCCACAAAGGAGCGTTGTGTCCGTGGTTTGTTGCAAGTGCCCTTACTGTTGAATGCCAAACTCAAAATAATTTTCCCTCAGAATTTTTTTCTTAATTTTAATTTTTTAAATTGTGGTAAAATATATAGGACATAAAATTTACCATTTTGGGGGGGAGGGGAAAAAAGAAAAAATAGTTACCATTTTAACCATTTTAAATGTACAGTTCAGTGGCATTAAGTACAGTCACATTGTTATGCAACTGTCACCACCAACCATGTTCAGAACTTCTTCATTTTGCAAAACTTTAATGCTGCACCTATATAACCCCCCCATTCCCCCCTCCCCCAGCCCCTGGCAACCCCACTTCTGCTTTCTGTCTCTGTGAATCTGTCTGCTCTAGGTCCTCATCTAGGTAGGGTCATGCAGTATGACATCTGTCCCCATATGACTGGCTTATTTCACTGAGCATGACCTCTCCCAGGTTCATCCATGTTGGAGCAGGTGTCAGAATTTCCTTTTTAAGGCTGAATAATATTCCATTTCTCTCACAATTTTAAAGGCATTGGTCCTTTGTCTCATAACATCAAATGCCATTGATGAAAAGTTTAATAACAAATCAATTCTCATTCGTTTGTAAGAAATCGCTTTTTTTTCTTTCCTCTCTGGAAGATTTTATCTTCTATTTGTACTTGGTTTTTCTAAAATTTGTTGAGGATGTGTCTGGGTGTAGGTCTTTTAAAATTTTTGTTGGGCACTCGGTGTGACCTTTCAGTCAGAAGACTGATATGTTTTCCACTCTGGAAAATTTTTTTCTGTGATTCTATTTTTATAATTTTTCATTTCCCCCTTTCACATTTTTTTCTGTTCTCTTTCTGGAATTACTGTTTGACAGATGATGGATTATTGTCTTTGTGTCTAACTTTTCCTTCATATTTTTCACCTTTTAAACTAGAGTTCTGTGACATTTCCTTCCAGCCTTTCTTTTATTTTAACAAGTATATATTTAATTTTCCAGAATATTTATTTTCTCCTTTTTTAAAGCAGCCTGAATTTTTTTTTAATGGATGCAGTATCTACTTGAATGTCTCTGAGAATATGTATTAGAGCTTTGTTTTGTTTTGTTTTGTTTTTAATTCTCTAGGATTGTTTGTAGTGTGTGTTCATCTTGATGCTGTTAGTTTTACTTTTTCAATATCGAGTAATCCTTGGTTGTTTGTAGCTTAATTAAGAGGTTAATTTGAGGAAGCTGGCATGTTTTCTCTGCCACCATGTAAGTCTGTTTAACCAAAGGATCTTTCCTTTGCAGGAGAGGCTCTTTCCATAGGTGCCCGATATAGGTGGGCTTCAGTTTAAGGTGCTGTGCAAGGAGCAAACAGGCAGTGCGGGGGCCACCCAGAGGCCAGGAGTAAGGTGGTACTGTAAGTTGTCGGCACCACACTGGGACCGGGTGCTGTCTCCAGGCAGGCTTTTTTGGTTTTTTAAAATATTTAATATTTATTTATTTATTTATTTTTGGCTGTGTTGTGTCTTCATTGCTGCGCACAGGCTTTCTCTAGTTGTGGCAAGCGGGGGCTACTCTTCGTCGCAGTGCACAGGCTTCTCATTGCGGTGGCTTCTGTTGTTGTGGAGCACGGGTTCTAGGCGCGCGGGCTTCAGTAGTTGTGGCTCTCGGGCTCAGTAGTTGTGGCTCATGGGCTCTAGAGCGCAGGCTCAGTAGTTGGGCGCACGGGCTTAGTTGCTCCGCGGCACGTGGGATCCTCCCGGACTAGGGCTCGAACCCGTGTCCCCTGCATTGGCAGGTGGATTCCTAACCACTGTGCCACCACGGAAGCCCTCCAGGCGGGTTTTTAAATTTCTTTAGAGTTGAGGTCTGGGTTTCAGCTTTGGGATAAATGCTGCTTTACCAGGGCTGATGAGGGCAAGGCAGGGGGCCCCGCTATTCCAAAGGTAGACCTCCAGACTGCAGTTTATAACCAGTAACCCCTACTCAGCATCTCTGCCAGCTTTGAGCTTGGAATTCTCTGGATTCCTTACTGCAGTCCTTTCCTGTGTGTTGTCAGAGATGCAGCTTCCTCGTACCTTAGACCCCAGCACAGGCGCATCCTCTAGGTCTCAGTGAGAAACTCATCAGAAATTCTGATCTAGTGACGGCCTCTCCTTCTCATTCTTGGTACTGTTATTTAGTCCCTCCTGATCTTATTTACTGTCATTTCAGTGGAACTCTGGGTGGAAAGGGAAGTACATGTGTGTTTAGTTCACAATCTTGAACCAGAAGCCCATCTCAATCCTTTATTTTTGTCATTATTTTATCACATGTGTTTCTGTTGTAAGCTATCACAAATCTTTTGTGTAGTGAGATTAGATAAAAAATTAACTACTGAGCATCTACATTTGCCTCAGTTGGGTTTAGATGCTGAGCAGGATGTAAAATGAGTAATTTATGGTTCTAGCTCCTAAGGAACAAAATTTATGGCTGGGGAAAAAAAGATGACACAAATGAAGCAATTAGAGAGAAATTAATTGCCTCATAGAATTGTATAGACCTTTGTATTTTAAAGGATATGTTAAGTTTATGAAGATGAGTATCTTTTTATTGAATTTTTTAATTTGGGGAAAAAAGTATATGTATATATATTAGTTATGCGGAGTCTTTCTTGCTCTTGGATATTTCTTTTCCCGTAGCATCCTGTTTTTATTTTATGGGTTTAATAGCTCTCGAATCTTTATGGGATTACTGATTAAGGTTTTTTAAAAAATTCTGTTGCCTAGGTATTTCTATTTTTTCCACAGTTATTTTTCCCCCTCCTTTTATTTTAGTCTTTCTTGATCATGTGGCAGGATTTCTCTAAATGGTCACTGATACTTAGAGATAAGCTCACATTTAAGGAAAAAACTGTTGAAAGCTGTCAGGCAGGAAAAGGAAGAGCTAGCCATCATGATGATGGTAGGAGGAGCGCTTTACACTAGGGGTAGTGCCCGTACCTGGCGCCTCAATTCCCCGGGCAACTCTTGTAGTTCTTTCCAGAGAAACGTATCCATTTGCCTGTGGGTAAGCTCCTAGCTTTAGACAGAATTGTGCTGGAAGGTGGGAGGATTCTGCTCTGTATATGACCATTTCCTTCATGAAACCTTGACTCCAACTAGGCAGACTCTATAATTGTTCTCTGAGTGCACTCTCCAATGTTCCATGCTTAAATGTTTTTCCCATTCCCGTTAGGTCTGTTTATAAGCTACCTGTCTTTTAGGACTGGCCAGAGTCCCATCTTTTCTAGACTCATCCCAACCCATTATAGCTCTGTTTCCAAAATTTCTTGTCCATGTCATTAATTTGAATATAGTCATCTGCTCCTTTTAGGCAGAAACGATATATTTATAATCTTGGTGCTTAGGATAAGCCTTCTACTTGATGGATATTCACAATATGTAGAGCTCTGTGAATTAAACCCTGCTTTGCATTTGTAGCTACCTCTATGAGTGACTGTTTGCACTCTCCTAGAATTCATAGCCCTAAAGTTTATCACAGTGAAAACACTGTCAACTCTTGGAGGTTAGATCTGTGTCTTAAATATTGCCTGTGTCCTTTCAGCATCTCACATAGGTTTTTTGTAACTAGTAGGCATTTAGTAGAGATTTATTGAATGGTTAAACTGCAGTGAGAGAAACTAACCCTGGTGTTGTAATTTCAGGTGCCTGTGACATTTGATGACATCTCCATCTACTTTTCCACTCCAGAGTGGGAAAAATTAGAAGAGTGGCAAAAGGAGCTTTACAAGAATATCATGAAGGGCAACTACGAGTCTCTCATTTCCATGGGTGAGGCTGAGTTGGCACCTTTCGAATGAGGTGACAGCAGCTCCCAGAAGTCTCAGAATGGTCCCTCTTCCTCCAGTGTCCTCATTTTCACTCTGTCCTCACACACTTCTGGTTCCAAGCGAAAGATTTCCAGTTCACCCTTGTTAAATAGGAAATCATGATCTCTTCTTCTGCCCAATCATGGGACAGAGAATGAAGTTCAAGGTTATGGGTTATGGGTGCGCCAGCTGCAGTGGTTTCCGTGGTATCCTTCACTGTGCAAGGGCCTTGCCTCTCCTCCTTGAGGCACACTCACTCTTACTCCATGGAAGTAGCAGGCGGTGCCCAAGTAGCACATGTGCCTTTCCCACACCTCACCTCTCCTCTTACCTGTTTCCTAATAGATAGCGTCCATAGTTGGAGGTGAATGGATGGGGGGAGGTGATCTAGACTCTAAAAGAAATTCCCTGGGCCTGTGGACCTCACAGCCTTCAGTTCAGCTTTTATGGCCATTAGTTGTCATCCTCATTTATCACTTTGTCATACCCTCTTTCCCATTTTCCTCTCCTAGATTATGCCATGAATCAACCTGATGTCTTATCTCAGATTCAGCCAGAAGGGGACCATAATACAGAGGACCGGGCAGGGCCAGAGGAAAGTGAGATTCCCACAGATCCCAGTGAAGGTGAGTGAGAGAAGAGAGTATCCACTCCTTGTCTCCCTTTCCTGGTCAGAGATGATGGCTCAGAACTAAGGTAAGCAGGGCTTGGGGCTTCTAGAGCCTCTCAGTCCTAAAGCAGGTAGACTGCGAATGGGCCATCAGGCATTTAAATAGAGCTTAGAGATAACCTTGTCCAAGGCCTTCGCTCATCAGTACCACACACCTAAGGGCTGTTGAGGGAATGTGTGCCCAGCTGTTCAGAAGTGCTAAGGGGCTGGGAGTCTGCCTGGTCCCTCGGGGACGCACTTAACTGGCAGACCCTGATGGCATCCACCTGGGCAAAGTGGATTTTGCCCAATTAGGGAGCCAGCTATCATTAGTTAACTCTCCCTAGTTTTTTTGGTTGGCAGCTCCTTGATATTGTGTGGGAAAGACTGCTAGGCAAAGTCCAGTTGTATTATTTCTCTCAAGTCCCACCTCTGTTATCAGAAAAATCTCATGCAATTTTTGTTCTTTGATAGAAAGCTCACAGAAAATTCATCCTCCAGACATCTCTATTAGATTAACTTCTCTGACAACCCACCCCCGCCCCATACACTGTTATTTTTTCTAACATTTTATTATGAAAATTTTCAAACAATCAGAAAAGTTGAAATAATTTTACAATGAACACCTAGATTCCTATCACCTAGATTCTATCACTAACATTTTACTGTACTTCCCTATTACATATATATCCATCCCTGCATCCCTCTATCCCTGCATCAATACATCTTATTTTTCATGTATTTCAAAATCAGTACAGATATCAATACATTTCCCCCTAATTAGTTCAGCATGAATATCATTTACCTAGAGTTCAATATTTGTTTATATTTTTTCTTTTGATGTAAATTTTTCTTTTTAATTTTATTTATTTATTTTTGGCTGCGTCGGGTCTTCGTTGCTGTGCGTGGGCTTCCTCTAGTTGCGGCGAGTGGGGGCTACTCTACATCGTGGTGTGCGGGCTTCTCATTGTGGTGGCTTCTCTTGTTGTGGAGCACGGGCTCTAGGTATGCGGGATTCAGTAGTTGTGGCACACGGGCTCTAGAGCGCAGGCTCAGTAGTTGTGGCCCGTGGGCTCAGTAGTTGTGGCACACGGGCTTAGTTGCTTCGCAGCATGTGAGATCTTCCCGGACCAGGGCTCGAACCCGTGTCCCCTGCATTGGCAGGCAGATTTTTAAACACTCTGCCACCAGGAATGTCCCATTCTCTGAGTTTTGAGGAATGTATATATCTGCTACCCACTATTTTTAAGAATGTGTAGGTGATTGTATTTAGGCAATGTAACAGGTTGAATTTTATTAATCTCTATATCATGGATATAAATAATGAGTCTAAAATCATATCACAAATAAAGATGGATTATTTGATTGCAGAAAAATTCATTATTGGAAATGGCTCCTTGGTCACCTTTGTTAGTTACATGACATAGTCCTCAGTGAGAAAAAAAATGAGTGTATCATTTTATTGTTTGGGAATGAATGGAAAAGGTATAAATATTTTGGTTTTGAAATTATATATGAAAGTTTGATTTAGCTTCCACCTTGTCAATTTATTTTTACCTTGGTTTTTAAGACTCTATTTGTGGGGGACTTCCTTGGTGGTCCAGTGGTTGAGATTTTGCCTTCCAGTGCAGGGGTGTGGGTTCGATCCCTGGTTGAGGAGCTGAGATCCCACTTGCCTTGGGGCCAAAAAACCAAAACATAAAGCAGAAGCAATATTGTAACAATTTCAATAAAGACTTTAAAAGTGGTCCACATCAAAAAAAAATCTGAAAAAAAAATGATCTATTTGTGGGTAGTCACCCTTTATACTTTAATACATTTTTATTTAGAATTAACAGTGTAAGCATTGCATTTATTTAGTACTCTGGTTTTACTCTTTAGAGTTTTAGCTTGCATTGGTGATTACCAGCCTAGATATTTACCAGAACTTGAGGAAAGAAGTCATATAATTTGGACTGATCAGTATATAGCCATTAAAAAATTCATGTTTCTAACCTTTAGAACCCTTAATATTTTCCTCCTTTTAGGTTTAATTATATTTTAATGCCTTTTTATTCATTTAATTCAATTGTTTTCTTTTGGTTGCTCAAATTGTCAACAAATGAGAGGACTTTTAAACTATCTCCTGTGTCTCCTGTGTCCTTCTAGTACTGCCTCAGTACTCGTTTTCTTAAAAAAATATGTTCCAGGCTGTGTTGGGATTTCCAAGACTTCTCCTAGGCCCAGTAATTTGCTGCGAGGACACACAGGACCCAGCATATGGTCACGCTCAGGGCTGAGATTTAGTACAGTGAAAGGACACAAAGCAAAATCAGCAAAGGTTAAAGGCACTCAGGGCAAAGTCTGGAGGGAACCAGGGGCCAGCTTCCAGAGTCCCCTTTCAGTAGAGTCTCATAGGACACACTTAATTCCTCCAGCGATGAGTGTGACAACACGTGCAGTGTGCTGTCTCCCAGAGAAGCTCTCTGGGGCCTCAGCACCCAAGGCTGGTCACGTAGGCACCCTCTGTCTGGCATGTACCAAGATTCCAGACTCCCAGAAGGAAAGTGGATGTTCAACATAAACCACACTGTTTGTACAAACAGCTTAGGCCCAGTGAGGCACTCAACATATAGGAAAGTTTGATATCAGCATAGGGAGCTATTTGCCAGCCAAGCACCAACCTTGCAAGCAGGCCTAGGGATAGGCAGTCTCAGGACTGCTGTGTTAACAGGAGCCTATTTTAGATTTTCCTTCTCCTAACACATTAAAAAAGTCCTGGTTCCTTTCGGTGGAGAGTAATATTAACTGTCTGGTCATCAAGGTGCATAACAGACTGTCCACACGGATGCCAGGTAGATACTAATGCTGGGCCACTTTAGTGACAGAACTAATAAAGTATTTTTTTTGTAGATTATTCTTCACTTTAACCATTTATATCGTTTTTAACATCTTGTTATTATAAAAAAAAGAATCAAAACTTTTCATTTTTGAGCAAGCAGCTTCTCTCTTTAACGTCATCATGTTTGTTTAATTTTTTTTTTTTTTTTTTTTTTGGCCATGCTGCGGGGCATGCAGGATCTTAGTTCCCTGACCGGGGATCGATCCTGGGCCCCCAGCAGTGGAAGCTTGGAGTCCTAACCACTGGACCGCCAGGGAACTCCCCATCTTTGTTTAATTTTAATGCACCTTGTAATTTTTATTAGACCAGTGTGTTTGCATTAAAATTTTGATGTACTTTTAGAAACAATTTTCTAAAATTATGTTTGGATTTATCCATATTTCTTATAAAATAACACCCATAATTTATTATTGTATTCCATTTTAGAGCTTTAGGAAGAACTATGCATTGTAATTAAATAAAAATATGCATAGGTAGACTAGATTTGGGGATAGCAATAGTGCCATGTGGCACCCCCTCCTTTTTATGTCCAGATATCTTAGAATTAATTTTATGCTTTGTCTCCATCACCATCATCTGAATCTGATGAAGGAAAAGAGAAATTATTATTCCTCCTAGGGAACAGTCATTGATGTCTAGTATCTTAGATAAAACTGCTTACAATTAGTAGAAAATAGTAGTGAATGGGAGAATAGAGAAAAATATAAACCTGAGATTTCTGAAATTCTTCTTTAACTCTATTACTAGAGCCAAAATACAGACCAGCTCTGTGTGTATGTGGGCATTATTTGGTTGCTGATAGTTTTAATATTGAACGCCAATATTTTAGAATTCTTTGGAGAAAAGCCTTAACTAAGAAGTTCAAATGGAATAATTACCAAAAGCCCATTATCTAGCCCTTCTTCTAGTTTGGAAGCCATGGACTAGAGCCAAGATTCTAGAATGACCCATAAGTAAAATAAATTCATTCTCAAACCTTGTAGTCCTGAGGAGACTTCTTTGATCATCATTGTTTTGGGTGCATCACCCTTATCTCCTATATCACTGTTCACTCTAATCCAGCAAGGCCACCTTTTCCTAAACAAAATCAGCGACTAAGGCACATCCAAATATGATAGTCCTTTTATTTTATTTTAGCCTATTTGCAAACAAGAATTATCCTGGAAATAAAACTTAGAGGTTTTAACTTATTACACAAATACTCAATATATTCATCTGCTATGTTACAGTTCTATACCTATTTCACAAAAGGTGCAAAAAAAGTTTTTGTATCTTTACCAATGGTAGTTTCATGTGTCAAGTATTTTTTTTTATAATTTTATTCATTGATTTATTGATTTATTTTTGGCTGTGTTGGGTCTTTGTTGCTGCGCCCGGGCTTTCTCTAGTTGCGGTGAGCGGGGGCTAGTCTTCGTTGTGGCACGCGGGCTTCTCACTGCGGTGGCTTCTCTTGTTGCGGAGCACAGGCTCTAGGTGCGTGGGCTTCAGTAGTTGCGGCTCGCCATGTGGCACCCCCTCCTTTTTATGTCCAGATATCTTAGAATTAATTTTATGCTTTGTCTCCATCACCATCATCTGAATCTGATGAAGGAAAAGAGAAATTATTATTCCTCCTAGGGAACAGTCATTGATGTCTAGTATCTTAGATAAAACTGCTTACAATTAGTAGAAAATAGTAGTGAATGGGAGAATAGAGAAAAATATAAACCTGAGATTTCTGAAATTCTTCTTTAACTCTATTACTAGAGCCAAAATACAGACCAGCTCTGTGTGTATGTGGGCATTATTTGGTTGCTGATAGTTTTAATATTGAACGCCAATATTTTAGAATTCTTTGGAGAAAAGCCTTAACTAAGAAGTTCAGATGGAATAATTACCAAAAGCCCATTATCTAGCCCTTCTTCTAGTTTGGAAGCCATGGACTAGAGCCAAGATTCTAGAATGACCCATAAGTAAAATAAATTCATTCTCAAACCTTGTAGTCCTGAGGAGACTTCTTTGATCATCATTGTTTTGGGTGCATCACCCTTATCTCCTATATCACTGTTCACTCTAATCCAGCAAGGCCACCTTTTCCTAAACAAAATCAGCGACTAAGGCACATCCAAATATGATAGTCCTTTTATTTTATTTTAGCCTATTTGCAAACAAGAATTATCCTGGAAATAAAACTTAGAGGTTTTAACTTATTACACAAATACTCAATATATTCATCTGCTATGTTACAGTTCTATACCTATTTCACAAAAGGTGCAAAAAAAGTTTTTGTATCTTTACCAATGGTAGTTTCATGTGTCAAGTATTTTTTTTTATAATTTTATTCATTGATTTATTGATTTATTTTTGGCTGTGTTGGGTCTTTGTTGCTGCGCCCGGGCTTTCTCTAGTTGTGGTGAGCGGGGGCTAGTCTTCGTTGTGGCACGCGGGCTTCTCACTGCGGTGGCTTCTCTTGTTGCGGAGCACAGGCTCTGGGTGCGTGGGCTTCAGTAGTTGCGGCTCGTGGGCTCAGTAGTTGTGGCTCACGGGCTCTAGAGTGCAGGCTCAGTAGTTGTGGCTCATGGGCTTAGTTGCTCCGCGGCATGTGGGATCTTCCTGGACCAGGGCCTGAACCCGTGTCTCCTGCATTGGCAGGTGGATTCTTAACCACTGCGCCACCAGGGAAGGCCCCGTCAAGTATTTTTATTGTCTGCTTAAGAATTCAAATCTCAGCACCAGTTTTTGTTTTAACTGAAGTATAGTTGATTTACAATGTTGTGCCAGTCTCTGCTGCACAGCAAAGTGACTCAGTTATACACATACAGACATTCTTTTTATATATTCTTTTCCATTAGGTTTATCACAGGATATTGAATATAGTTCCCTGTGCTATACAGTAGGACCTTGTTGTTTATCCATTCTAAATGTAATAGTTTGCATCTA
>NC_041218.1:7056572-7097548 GCF_002837175.3 Physeter macrocephalus | reverse complement strand
CCCTCCCCTCTCCCCACTCCCCCTTGGCAACCACAAGTCTGTTCTCTATGTCTGAGTCTGTTTCTGTTTTCTAGATAGGTTCATTTGTGCCATATTTTAGATTCCACATGTAAGTGATATCGTATGGTATTTGTCTGTCTCTTTCTGACTTATTTCACTTAGCATGATAATCTCTGGTTGCATACATGTTGCTGCAAATCTCAGCACCAGTTTTTTTTGTTCTTTTAATTTTATTTATTTGTTTATTTATTGGCTGCATTGAGTCTTCGTTGCTGCGCGTGGGCTTTTCTCTAGTTGCGTCGAGCAGGGGCTACTGTTCATTGTGGTGCGCGTGCTTCTCATTGCAGCGGCTTCTCTTGTTGCGGAGCATGGACTCTAGACGTGCGGGCTTCAGTAGTTGTGGTGCGTGGGCTTCAGTAGTTGTGGCTCGTGGGCTCTAGAGCACAGGCTCAGTAGTTGTGGCGCACAGGCTTAGTTGCTCCACGGCATGTGGGATCTTCCCGGACCAGGGCTCGAACCCATGTTCCCTGCATTGGCAGGCGGATTCTTAACCACTGCGCCACGAGGGAAGTCCCTCAGCACTTGTTTTAACTCACTTAGTTCATAATACCTTTGTATACATCCCAGAACCTCAAGGTTCCAGCTCCTTTTCAGACAGCCTGGGGCCTTAGCTGTTTAAAACATACGCACACACACACACATACAATAAGATTTCCTCATAGTTAAAATAGCATTCAACCAGTGTAGATATTAAAATTTTATGTTTTCTTGGGATCGGCCTTTCTATTTGAACTACCCCTCAAACCTAGAACCTCAGCAGTTATCGACTTCCTCTTACCTGATCATTATTTTCAGTTTTTCTCTCTTCTCTGGCTTTCTCCAAAGCCTGCTGCTTGCAGGAACCAATGATTTTACTTTCATTTGTGTCTCTTTAAGGATCCACTGTTGGGATTCCTCAGGCCTGTGCAGATGTACTCTGAGTGCTATTGTGGTGACTGGCCCAGTAGTTGCCCTACTGTCACCAGGCAGGTGACTGCATGAGGCCACCTTAGTATTCCAGTACTCCTGCTCCTTTTATTTCACTTCCAAAAGGTCCTCAGTTATGCATTCCCACCACTCCCACCACATGTAGTAGACACACAACCGTATTCCATGCATTCAGTGACAGCAGTGCTAAGACACAATTATTTGATAAAATAAATATTTACTTAGTTTTACTGACCTAGTTAGTTAAATGACCAGAGGAACTTTAGCATCATTATTCGAAAAGAAGAGTTACCATCCTGGGGTTCCCCAAGTTCAGTGAAGACATACTGAGCCAGTGGCTGTAATAACAATAGCCACTCACATTTCTGGAGAACTGGCTTGTTCTTTTAGTCCTCCATAGCTTTTATGGTTGGCTGCTGACTAATATTGTAACAAAAGATTGGAAAGAATCCAAATGCCTATCAGTAGGAGACTCTTGAATAAACAATGGTACAGCTACAAAAAGGAATGAGAAAGATCTCTGTATACTGCTACAGACAGATGTCCAGAATATACTGTTAAGTAAAAAATGAAGGTACAGAACAGTTTGTGTAGTATACCTCATGAAGAGGGAAAATACACAGATGTATATATGTTTGCTTATATTTTCCAAGAAACAATGGAAGATTAAAACAAAAACCAATGAGAATGGCTGCCTATACAGGGAGGGAGACATTAGAGATGGAAGCTAGACCTCTCTGAATGTACCTTATTTTATAGTTTTGATTTTGGAGCTTTGTAAATATTTTACATAAAAAAATAAAATAAAAATCAAACACACACTGAAATAACTAAACTGTATACCACAAAAAAAATCTTAAATTGAGTCCATATTTTTGTTAATAATATTGGTATTATTTTGAAATGTACATTCAGATAAAGCAAAGATTATGTAGTGTCATTAGGAACCAAGATTCTCAGGATAAGAGAGAAAAGATACAAGCATAAAATCAAAGGATTTAATTAAAACCCTGTAATCCTAAATATGAATCATAAATATTAATATAAACTCATGACACTTTCCTTTTTCTAAAAGGTATGTATTTTATAGCTTTGTCCATTGAAACGACCTAGAAGCAGTGACAACCTATTAGCAGTTAGCAACCTTATCATCCAGATTGTTGTCTCTAAATTCCGTTTCTCAGAGAGATTATTGATTGTGTGCTTGGAGCAGGAAATGTACAAGATGAACCTGGTCTAGTTTGTCATACCAGAAATAAAGGAAACTAGATGTTTGATGATGTGAAAATATAGAACTGATCTGAAGGGGCTCCCACTGGCCAAAAAAGGGACAATTTGAACATTAAAAAGAATAATGACTTGAACTTATTTACAAAATGGAAATAGACTCACGGACAAACTTAAGGTTACCAAAGGGGATAGAGGGGGGAGAGGAGAAGGAGATAAATTAGGAGTTTGGGATTAACAGATACACGCTACTATATATAAAATAGATAAACAACAAGGACCTACTGTAGAGCACAGGAAACTATATTCAGTAATAACTATAATGGAAAACAATCTGAAAATATATACATATATATGTATAACTGAATCACTTTGCTGTACACCTGAGACGAACACAACATTGTAAATTAATTATACTTCAATTTAAAAAATGGTTAAAAAATAATGACTGCAATGGATTGAAACTCATTCAGTGTATAGCATTCTATGAGTTCATAATGATAAACTAAAGAAAAAAGTCAAAACCACTTGAATCACATTTGGAGTTTCTAGACCACTAACTCATTATTCAGAAAATTGACGAATGAAGCAATTAAGCATTTTAAAAGTCTCATATTTTTGATGAATAGACAGTTCATCCTTTGGATGTCTGTTAAAAGATCCACTTCCTTACACTCAGTCTCTCACTGCCTGTTTATATATGTGTGTGTTTATAAAATCGTGGAGAAAAAAAGATAAGGTTGGATTATGGTTAATACACTTCAGCCTTGTAGCTCAAAGTAGGAAGTTGGAAAGACAAACTGCCACGTGTGCAAAAACCTGTATTTTTCCATCTGTCTGCATAACCTGACAGTCTTTTGGGCCTTAGTCTTGTCCAACCTCCTATTTCTCCTTTGGGTACGACTTTAGATTTCAGTGGTCTCTAACTGATTTGAAAGGCATTGAGCAAAACACTGAGTTCTAAAAAAAACCAAAAAAACAAAACACTGAGTTCTGTTCATTTGCTAGGAATAAAACCATAACCTTCGTACAAGGCTTTTTTCATAAATAATATAGAGAGTTTGAATTTACTCTCTGGACCCTGTCAGCGTGCCAGCTTGTCTTTTAGGCCAAAAAAGGCTATATAGACCTCGGCTGGAATAGCAAGCACAGCTGTTTCTGTACTGACCAAATGAGGCATGTTATGTGCAAAGCCTTTAGAGGCTGTTCCTTTTTTCTTTCCAAAATAATCCCCAACGCCTGAGGGACTTGCAAATACTATTCTCCCCACTCCCAGTGTTCAGGAAACAATAACCTATATCATTAATAAGCAGAAGTAATATGATCTCTTGGAAAGAACCCAGAATTGGGAACCTGAAAAATGTTTCTGAGCAGTCAGATCTGTGCTTAAACCTAACTTTGTAATTCTGGAAATTTTTTTTTTTTTTAAGGATCAATTTTATTTATTTATTTTTGGTTGTGTTGGGTCTTCGTTCCTGTGCACGGGCTTTCTCTAGTTGCGTCGAGTGGGGGCTACTCTTTGTTGCGGCGCGCAGCCTTCTCATCGTGATGGCTTTTCTTGTCGTGGAGCACGGGCTGTAGGTGCGCGGGCTTCAGTAGTTGTGGCACACGGGCTCAGTAGTTGTGGTTCGTGGGCTCTAGAGCGCAGGCTCAGTAGTTGTGGCGCACGGGCTTAGTTGCTATGTGGCATGTGGGATCTTCCCGGACCAGGGATGGAACCCATGTCCCCTGCATTGGCAGGCGGATTCTTAACCACTGCGCCACCAGGAAAGTCCCTGTATTTGTTTTCAAATTAACATTTTTTTAAAGTTTTCGGTTCATCTTTTTTTTTTTGGCGTATTTTAAAGCAAATCTTTGATAATATAACTTTTCACTGTAAATACTTCCTTACTGGCAATTTACTTAACCTCTGAGGGCCCCCCCTACTTAAATGGAGAAAATATTCCCTGCTTCATTATTTCATAAAAAAGCTGTGAGAGAAAAAGGTGAAAATACTTTGAAAGTAAGTTTGCTAATGAAATGAAAGGTACTACTGAAACTAGATTATTTCAGTGTCACCTCTAATATAAAAATTTTGATTTGTTTTGAAATGGGCTCACCAAAAATAGTGAATCAAGGTGAGTCTATCATGTAAAGATTCATAAATTTGGTTTCATTTTGAACTGGTTCTCTAGATGTTATATGCATTTTTTAAAAGGCTAGTTTCATTTTGTTGTTATAGTTAATTAGAGATAAATATTTGGGCAAAATGTAAATATTTGGGCAAACCAACATGATTATTTCCACTTTCTGAGTCAAGCCCTGAAGGCCATTTTCTTCCCCCACAAACAGAGCCTGGCATTTCAACATCGGATATTCTGTCTTGGATTAAACAAGAGGAAGAGACCCAGGTCAGCACCCCACAGGAGCCCAAGGAGAGTGACATGTGCAAAAGCACCTATGCCGGTGAGTACTGAGCCGCCCAGACCCAGCTTATGCCAGGACCACTGAGAAGAAACGGCAGAGGAAGTGGGGCTGTGGATGCAAGGAAGTGGGTGAGGAATAGGGGAGAAAAAGCATGTTCAGGTAAGTTAGAAATGAACCGGAAATCAAACCAAGATACATTTTAAGTGAGGAAACATACTCTTAAGTGTAAAGACAAATTAGAATTGTCCGAGGAAGAAAAACAAGTGCATACAGATGGACCAGAAGTATGAGGATGGGGAAGGAGAGAACATTTGAAGAGCATGCAGAAAGGACAGAACGAAGCTAGGGGGTGGGAGAGACAAGCAGTGGAGACAGCAGTGTCTTGGGAGAGGCGCAAATGGGAATGTTAATGAAGAGCTCTCCCTCAGGAAGAACAGTGACATGAGAAGAAACACGCATCTTCTAAGACATTTAGCGCCATCTGTATTTTGCCATCTGAACCAGAAGAGAATCTCAAGGTCAGAAGAGACATGATCGTTTATACAACTTAATGCAACCTGTTTATCTTCTATGCTCTGTGCTTAGACCCTGGGGCGGGGGGGGAAAGACAGTTTCTGCTCTTCAAGAAGTTTATATTGGGGACACACATATCAGTCCTAGGCATGCCTATTATTAAATGTCAAGGGTGAGTGGGATGGATGACTTATATACAAGAAATAAGTTCGGAGAACATCACATCAGTTTTAGTTTAGGTATTTAGATAAGGCCTAAAGAAGGATGCGAAGGGGCTTCCCTGGCGGTCCGGTGATGAGGACTCTGCGCTTCCATTGCAGGGGGCTTGGGTTCCATCCCTGGTCGGGGGACTGAGATCCCCGCAAGCCAGGATGTGAAACTAGAATTGGCCTTAGAAAATTGGTACTATGTGGTTGGGTATAATCTGGGAAGATGGGAAGAGAGGAGATGCATTCTACAAAAGGGAGGGCAGAATGATCAAAGACGGATGAGCAGAAATGTGTCCTTTATTTTCCAGGAAAGTAAAGAGACAGCTAACTATAGTGAAGGACTTACCTGGCAGAATACAAAGGAACAGGATTAGATAAATACATGATTTTAGGCCTAATCACAATAGGCAACAGAGAACATTTCAGAGCTTGTGAGCAGAGGTGAAACATAATGAAAGTAATGCTGGGAGGATTGATGCCAGGGTTCTTCCTGTCCAAACGGGGAGCGCTGAAGAGGTTCAGTAGTAAATTCTCCAACGGTTGGCCTCAGGGACTACAGACACCCTGGTTATTATCTCAGCCCTCCACTGACTTCCTATCTGGGCCAATGGGGCGCTCAGAGCAGCCTGTCAGAGCTGGGCAGGGACACAGGAGAGTTGCTGGGACACCTGTTGTTGACAGGTGTGACTCTGAGTCCTTTCTTTCAGACGAAGAGCTTGTCATCAAAGCTGAAGGCCTCGCCAGAGCCTCCCTGTGCCCCGAGGTGCCCGTCGCCTTCTCTTCTCCACCAGCAGCAGCTAAGGGTACGTTTCCGGACGTGGCCTTCAAAAGCCCGCAGTCTGCGCCCGTGGCGCCGTTTGGACGTCCAGCCGCCGACCTGGCCGAAGCCTCTGAGGGACAAGTGACTTTCACTCAGCTGGGCAGCTACCCCCTCCCGCCTCCGGCCGGGGAGCAGGTGTTCTCGTGCCACCACTGCGGCAAGAGCCTCGGCCAAGACACGCTGCTGGGCCACCAGTGCGGCCCCGCGGGGGAGCGCCCGGCCCCCTGTGCCCAGTGCCCCAGGCACTTTCCCCCGCACGCCGACCGCGGCCCCCAGCCGCCCGCCAGCGAGACGCCACCCACCTGCCCGCACTGCGCCAGGACTTTCACTCACCCGTCCAGACTCACCTACCACCTTCGGGTCCACAACAGCACCGAGCGCCCCTTCCCCTGCCCCGACTGCCCCAAGCGCTTCGCCGACCAGGCGCGCCTGGCCAGCCACCGGCGAGCCCACGCCGGCGAGCGGCCCTTCCGGTGCGCGCAGTGCGGCCGGAGCTTCAGCCTGAAGATCAGCCTGCTGCTCCACCAGCGGGGCCACGCGCAGGAGCGGCCCTTCTCCTGCCCTCAGTGTGGCATCGACTTCAACGGCCACTCGGCCCTGATCCGCCACCAGATGATCCACACGGGCGAGCGGCCGTACCCCTGCCCGGACTGCAGCAAGAGCTTCCTGCGCAAGGAGCACCTGCTCAACCACCGGCGGCTGCACACGGGCGAGCGGCCCTTCAGCTGCGCGCACTGCGGCAAGAGCTTCATCCGCAAGCACCACCTCATGAAGCACCAGCGCATCCACACGGGCGAGCGGCCCTACCCCTGCGCCGAGTGCGGCAGGAGCTTCCGCTACAAGCAGACGCTCAAGGACCACCTGCGCTCGGGCCACGGTGGCGGCTGTGGTGGGCATAGGGACCCCTCTGGACAGCCGCCGGGCCCCCCGGGCCCCCTCCTAACTGGGCTCGAAACCGCTGGCCTGGGCGTTAACACCGAAGGTCTAGAGGCCAATCAGTGGTATGGGGAAGGGACTGGAGGCGGGGTTTAGTAACTCTCCTTTCAGGGCTCGCCGTGCTGGCAGCGGGGCAAGAGGCAAGCCCAGAGGCCCCTGCACCCCCGCTAACCCGGTGGTAATGCCTGCCTGGCACGCCAGTGAATTTGGGGTCCAGTGCACTTGACTAGAGCCGTGCTTGAGTTTCGGAACTTCACACGAGCAGCACATTGTGAAACCCAGGAAGACCTGGAAGAGAGCCCAGCTTCCCCATCTTTTCAAAAACATTTCCTAAGCAGAAGTTATAAGAATGTTGCAGAGAGGTTGGAAAGCAAGATTTGGCCTCTGGTGATCCATCACAGGGTAACTCGGCCTCGGGTGATCCATCACTAGGTAGAGTCAGGTGCGTGGGAGAGCCTCCAAGGCTTGAAGCCCATTCTGCGGCAGAGGATGTTTAACTGAGCCTTCCATCACCTCCCTGATGGTAGGATGGTTGCTGGAAGAAAGTGGCCAAGGCTGGGCACCGCTCCCGTTCCTCCCAGACAGTGGCTCCGGTTGGCTCACGCGCTTGGGTACTGTCTCTCCCGAAATGATGACTCAAGACTGCCTTCCTAGGTCTCCTAGATTAATTCTTCTAATATATTTTGTTTAATACTGGATGAGCAAAAAAATCTGACTTTAAAAGCTTCTTAAGGAGAACAGTTCTTTCACTAGCTTAATTTGAAGCATTCGGGCTTTTACTGCCATTTAAACTGCTAGAAACTTTTGCCGGGGTCCTGCTTAAAAATTTGGGAGCAGGATTCTCAGCCCCAGCTTTAAAAGCTAGAGATCCCCGAGAAGTGACAGAACAGCCTAGAGTTTGTGCCTGAACCATGTTTCTTAGAGTCACTCTTATCATATTCTTCCTTATTGTTTCCAAGCAAGTAAGCTGGCTTTTCCATTCCCGGTGTCTGATATTCTGACAGTCATCAGCAGAAAAGGTCAGGGCGCTTTCCAGAAGCATTACAGAGTTTTGGAAAGTGCCAGTGGACTGTCACCTTTCGCTTCCTCAGTAGTGAGATGATAGTTACAATGCCGCTTTCTTGAGCCAGCAGAGTGTCTGTTCATCCCGCCGGCAATGGGCAGGTTGAGGGACTTCGTAGGCCCCTGAGAGCTAAGCACCAGGCATGGACGAGGACAGCCTCTTCCTGCTGGCTCTGCGTCTGGGGACCTTGGCTACCGTGTGTTCTTTTGTCAGGGTCAGTCAGTCACCTGGGAGCATCCGAGCCTGGTCCCATTCCCAAGTGGCTTTGCAGTTGGGCCACTTTCCCTTTACAGATCTCAGATTTTCATCTGCAAAATGAGGCTGGTGAAAGGAAGAAAAGTGAACCTTTAGAATTAAAAAAAAAAAAATTTGTACATTCCTTCTCCTGCCAAAATCCGCTCTCTCTCCCTGGCTTTTATCCAGGCAAAGCAAAATAAGACAGCAAAATCAAGGCAGCGACATTCTTGCTGAAACTTGACTGAAATCAGTTCGATTTGTTGTTTTACTCTTGCTTGGAGGCTGAGGTAGAAGAGAATGCAGAAGTCCTAAGTCTTGGGCAGAAAAGTTGTTTGTACCTGTACTCTCGTGTTTTCCCTGAATCTTCCTGAGATGTTGCTGTGACAGGGCCTGCGAGTATTTAGACAAGACACTTTCTTGATGAAATGATAAGGGAAGCACCCATTTTTTCCCTTATCACCCAGCCCAAACCTCACCCTGCCTAGTTATGTGTAACTACACTAGGAAAAAAGTGTCACCCCAGCTAGCTTTGCTCCTGGGAATGCTCTGTCTGAACATGCTGCTCTTTGGGATAATCACATTTATAGAACATCTGTGACATTCTCAGCACCAAGCATCATGGGAGGCCTAAGAAATGTGTATGAGACCTATCCCACTGTCATACCTTATAGTCTAAAGGCAAGGGTATGGGACAAACCAAGAGAGATGATAAACAGAACCCTGGCATATGGGATTAAGAGTTTTCCAGCTAGAATCTGGACCCATACCATGGAAAATTGGGGGGTTCTGGGGATCCCAAAACCAGGGTTCCAGCTTTACTGGTGACCCACTAGGAACCTGAGTGTGAGATCCAGCTCTGGTTTGCATCCTGATCTTCCTAATGAGAAGGAAGAAGAGTCAGATCTTTATGTGGTGAGGTCTCTTTTCTGAACAGATGGATTTGAGCATTCGCCAGGGTTTGCTGGAGAAGGCACTCCTACACTAGGTGTGATGATGGATGAGATAACTTGGAAATGCTTTTTTACTCAGAGGTTTACTGAGGACACAGAGCTTATTAATGAAAGAGACCTGTGGATGAAAATGCTGCAGATAGGTCCCACAGTCCCTTTTGCAAGGAACAGTAGCCAGCAGGGACCCACACTTTGGCAAGAAGTGAACAGAGTTCAAATACCAGTGAGGCAAGAGCCGTGAAGCTGAATGAAAGGGAAAGGGCAGCCTCATGCCAGCAAGATGGAAGTAGATGTTACCCAGTCCTCAGCCCTTGCACAAACTAGGGGTTCAGCCACTGTACATTCTGGTCTCCTTTCCCTCCACCAGCCCTCTACCAGGTAGAACTCCAGGCCAGCTCTTACCTTGAGTTTGTTTGCTTAAGATTCAAAAGTGGATAAGTAAAATAGACCAGTGGAAAAGATAAGTCCAACAGAGAGGTTCCAGTGTGTGGAGAAACGTGGCCCATCAAGGGCTCCTGCGACAAACCATACACTTAACAGTAACTGAGGATTGGTCTTCCTGACTAGGCCCAGTGGGAAAGAGGAAAACCTAGAAACATGCTCTTCATCAGTCTGCCCGCTGGGCTGGGAAGTCTGTACTATCACATAAATAGGCACCATCTCCGTGGAGTGGATCCAGCTGTAGACTGTAACCAGAGTCACTCTTTTCCTACTAGATTTTTCATTATCACCGTAAGGTGAACCTCTGGCTCAGCCACAGATGTGAACCTAAATGGAGTTGATTGTCCAGAAAGTGAAAGAAGACTCTGATCTTTTCTGCTGGATATTTGTTCCTGGAACACCATGGCTGGGCTCTAGCTACTTTACATAACTTCCCAGCAGTGCTTTACGTAACTTCCCTCATCATTAGTAACAGTCTGCGGACTTTCTGTTGGGGGACTCTGCTGGGCTTCTTTTCGGAGCATGTTTAAATATTTGGGTGTCCATGCCTATCGGAACCAGGACCAGACCTTATGGCTCACTAGGGCGTAACAAACGTTCACTGTCTCAGTCGGCAACGGTCTTGTTGATAAAAGCGGGCCCGAGTTCCTTTATCCGTTCATTCCGAACGGGATGGAGAACCCAAATTTCTGCTCAGATTTCCTCTTGAGGAGGGGCAGGGCATGCTGTCCCACAGCCACACCCCACACTGTAGCTTCTTAGACCATAAAAAGCATCCTCCTCGGCTGCCTGAGGGCTGCTGCTGAGGAGCGATGAGGAAAAGCAAGTCTCCCCGGAAGGTTCTCACAGACCAGGGACTCTGTTATCACCAGAGATACGTTCTTTCTGTGTGCTCGGTGGACACCTTTGACCCTGTTCCCTTCGCTCGACAAAGGAAGCAGTCTTCTCGCAGGGTTTTACGCAGGGGACATTCTTTGACTTGGGAGGTGCCAGGCTCTTACAAGCAAAAGATCCTCAGGTTAGGGCAGATTGGTGGGAGATGGAAGTAGGGAGTGCTTGGGCCTTGTAAGGACGTGTCATGTGGGTTAGTACAGCTTAATGGCTTAAAGCAGGGACTAGATTCAGACCTAGATTCAAGTCCTGACGTCATAAGAAGTAACATAACTTGCTTAGCCATCCTGAGCCTAGTTTCCTTATCTGTAAAATAGAATGGTGCTGTGTCTCGGAGGTGTCAGGGTTTGGGGGGAACCTGTGAAAGTGCTTAGCACAGAGCCTGGCACGCAGAGGTGTCGGGGGGCAGCCATCAGGAAAGGTGCGGGCCCAACCAGAGAGGGGAAAGTGCAGAGAACCGAGGTCGCTCTGCAAAAGCACGTGATTGCTTGATGACGTAGCTTTTGCCTTCCATCTTTTGCTTCCATTTAGCCTGTTGGTTTACTCTGTCTTTTCTGTATCTCCTGGCTCCCAGGAGATGTGTGCCATGACACCAGGTGGTTCTGATTCTCTTGACTTTTCTTGGTTCACATTCTAACACGTGGGATCCGGCCCCGCTCCTCTTTCTATACCAGGCCGCAGAAGTCTCCACCCAACCCTTGGACTGGCTGCCCTTGGGTTACATGCTCATCTTGGTTCAGTCAGCTGTAGTCAGGAGGGAAGGTCCCAGATCCCAGGATCTGTGGGCCTGGTAGACTGACTTGGTAATGGGCAAACGGTGGCACAGTGGGGCATTTCTAGTACTGCGAGGAGAGGAAAGACTCTGTTTCACCTGTATCGGGCTTCCTTGAAAGGCTTCTACTTCATCAGCACATCCTAGACCAGAGCTCATGGCCCCTGCGTAAAGGACCTGGAAGGTGCTGTTTCTGTATCTTGCACAAGAAGTAATTTGTTACTTTCTAGGGTGTTATTCCTCCTTTCTGTCCCAGCTCCACTTTCTTTTTAAATATGTAACTCTGGCCATAATTCTATTTATACACACATACACAATGACTTCTGTCAGCTTGGTCAAATTGCCTCTTCAAAACAAAGCGTAATTCCACCCCTTAAGACCAACCACCCACTGAAGAACGCAGAGAGATACAGTCAAATCAGAGAGGCCTCAAAAGTACTGCGCTGCAGTGCTCTTAAAATTGCCAGGTTACATTTCAAATAAAACATTTGGTGAAACCTCATTGGGCTATGTGGCTTTGTGTCTGCTATTAGCAAAGCCAGTATTTACTGTAAAATCTTGAAGCTGGTCTAAAAATTAAGCTACCCAAGAACTGGGGCCATGTCTCATTTGTATTCCTCGTGGTGCCACATGCTGTCAGGGACGTGGATGCTTGACGAACGATCGTGCTGTGGCAAGACCACCTGAGGAGGGATTACAAACGATTCTGGTTGTAGCTTCACATTCTCTACCTGCTTGGTACAGAGCAAGCCACTTAAATTGTGTAGATCTCATTTTCCTAATTCTAATGGGCAGATTGAACAAGGTGGTAGTAGAAGGTCCGTTCCAACTCTAAAATCATAGAATTTAAGATTTTACTTCCTGGCCCTGTTTTCCTTGTCTGGTTTCTCCCCAGATTCTGCCCTATTGAGTAATTCCTTTGAAACAGAAGAATCAACACCTTGGAGAGGTATGCGTTATTACAGATTAAAGAGTCTCATTCTAACTATATTATGATTACTCCAAAACCACACAAACTGACAAAATTCTAGCAAAACTATAAAATTTCGTTTTAATACACAGTATGTGTTGGACTGCACTTTTAAGCATAGGAAGACACACCAAAATAATAGTTGTTCTAGGGTGTTGGGGTCATTCAGTGGTTACTTTTTCCTGTATATTTTGTGTAATGTAAAACATTTTGTATATAGCACTTGTAATGCTTTTATAAGAATAAGGATTATCATAATGAAAGAGGTCCTGGAAAGGAAGTCAGAGAGCCTCTTGCTTTGGTTTTCTCACTCGCAGTGTGAGTCTAGTATACACTTTACCAAGTTTACCTAAGGTGTTGTGAGGCTCAAATGAGGGAAGGTCTTAAAAAGTGCTTTGAAACATACTGCAAGCCTAAGAAGAAAGTGTTGATATAGTAGGTGCAGGAGAATTACTTGCTGATCAGTTAAACAGTTTCCTGGATGTTACTGAAATGATGCTTCTCTTCAGTCAAGGCTGGGCAGTGGCTGTTTCTTCACTTCCAGTTTGCTTGCCTGTGCTGGGGGGAAGCTAGCCTGAGACTGCAATTTGGGAAGCAGTGAGAGAACAGAAGTACATGTGCGCAGAGACTGAAAAAAAGTTTGATGCAGAAAATATCAAGGTGACACATATAATGTGATCTATATGATGTGTTGACTTCTATCAGCAACTCAGGCGAGATAACCAGTTTTATGTATATGAGGAATTATAACAAATTGGAAAGGCAGGCACATTCCTGGAGAGGTTGGTTTAAACAGAATTCAGAATTAAGGATGTATGTAAAGCTATGTACACCAAATCAGTTCTTGGCTTTGAGGTTATAGTTTTAAAAAACTATATAAGAAAAACAATATCTGCAAGCCAACCTCAATGAGTAAACAGCAGAATAAAACAATGAACAAGAATAGTTAAGTCAATCGTTTTTTTATTATTAGTCAGTAAGTAATAATTTGGGATGTTTATGCCCCCAGGGAGATCTTGTGGGGCTGAGAGAAGGATCTGAGGAACAGCAGGGAGCCCTTCTTATGCTACTTTGTTCTTGGCCGGTCATTAGAATAACCTGGGGAGCTAATAAGAATATTTATGTCGGGGGCTCACCCTGGCATGATTTGATTCATCTGGGATGGGGCCTAGATGTTTGGTTTTTTAAAGTTACCCCAAGTGATTCTAAAGTGCCTGCAAGTTTAGAAGATCATAGAGAGAGAAAATGAATTATTGGACTGGAAATGACCAGTTAGCCTGCTTTCCCAGAACAGGGAGCTGTGGATTGAAGATGAAAAAAAGGATTTTTGAATCCACAATGGGAAGTCATAATTTGCTTCTAGAGGCAGGACTCAGAAGGAAATAAGGCTATGGGAATGGTTGTTGAAAACGTTCTGACTGATCTCAGTAGTTAAGTTAGGAGCTCCAGAGGCAGCATTCATTTCAGCTGTGCCCACTGCAGGCTCTGTCCAGAGACCTGGTATGGACAGGACGCTGCACGAGCACAGGTGGGAACAGCGCCAGTGCCTGCACCGCCGTCCTCCCTAACCTCCATTGTGGTGAGGCCAGCACCTCTGTGTAAGAGCAGTTTGCTGAAGAACCGAAAGGGACTGTGGTGACTTCATTACCAGCTCAGATTTAATAATAATACACGGTTTTAATACCTTATTTGTTGCTTTTAGAAAAACCAGTATTATTCTACATGAGCACTAGACTATTTTGAATGAATTTTGACCATTTTTAATAATCAGCCCAGGGACTTCCCTGGCGGTCCAGTGGTTAAGACTCCGCCTTCCAATGCAGGGGGTGCGGGTTCGATCCCCGGTCGGGCAGCTAAGATCCCACATTCCTCGCGGCCAAAAACCAAAACATAAAGCAGAAACAGTATTGTAACAAATTCAATAAAGACTTTAAAAATGGTCCACATCAAACAAACGAAAAACACCCCCAAAAGAAACAAACAAAAAACAAAAAACAAAAAAATAGTCACCCCACACTTAAATGTTGAAGGGTTGCCCACTGAGAAGATTCGAGAGGATGTACTGCAGTTATCACCAACATAAAACATGTCTTCTGCCTAGAGGGTTTCTGAGCCCTGGTGCCTGTGTTTAGGACTGTCGAGTAGCTCCCTCAGTCACCAAGCCGTCACATATCGAGGAAAGTGCCATAGAGTCATTAAGAACTGAAGAGAACTTCGCTCATCTACTGTGTCGAGACTTGCAAAGAAAGTGATGGAATGCCTATTTGAAGTAGGCTGAGAATAAATTCAAGAGGGAAAAAGTAGTATTTTCTCCAAACTTTGCGTAGGTATAAAGCAGAAATTTTCAGAAGGCACTGAGAAAGAGAGGAGAGGGAGAGAGGGAAAAAAAAAACAAACGTGTGTGTGCGTGCGCGTGCGCGTGCGTGTGCGTGTGTTTGGGCATTTAAGTTTGAATTAAGATGTTGGCAGAAGGTGGATCTGAAAAAGGCAAGGATATTGAAAACTCATTAGCAAGAGCAAATTGACCTTAAAACCGTATAATACAAAATATTTGACTGTGTTCCCCACATTAACACTTTCTGCCTCTTCTAAGTAGTCTTGGAGCTTTACCACCTTACCCCCAGCGACCCTCCCCTTCACATAGTCTTGCGTCTGATTTTTAGTTATACTTAGGATGTCAATGACTCTGAAACCTAAGGTGTTATCCTTCCTTGGAGGTTGGCATCCTAAAGTGAAGGTAGGAAGTTGTAACCATGGACATGTCAGTGGGTGAGGAGAGCTTGAGGGTTACATTGCAGTCCTTAAGCCTGCTTTTTAAACTAAGCAAGGAGCGGCACTGAGGTAGAAGTGCGGATCTGGTTACCCTCTTCACTTAGCTAAGGGTGAATCTAGAGGGTTGCTTCCTCAAATAAAGCTTGTAGTTGTTGAGAGGACACGGAGTGCACAGGGAGCACCAGGGATTAGGGAGTGGTAGACACGTGTGTTAGGGCTCCCCAGAGAAACAACCGAAAGGATATATAGAGATATATAAGAGGAGATTTATCAGAGGAATTAACTCATGCAATTATGGAGGCCAAGAAGTCCTATGATCTGCCAGCTGCAGGCTGGAAAACCAGGAAAGCAGTGGTGTAATTCATTCCGAGTCCAAAGCCCCGAGAACCAGGAGCACTGATGTCCAAGGGCAGAAAGGAGATGGCTGTGACAGCTCAAAGAAAGAGCAGATTTGCTCCCGCTCTGCCTTTTTGTTCTACTCAGGCCCTCAGCGGATTGCATGACGCCCATCCACACTGGTGAGGGCACCTTCCCTAATCAGTCTTGGATTAAATGCTAAATTCTTCTGGAAACGCCCTCACAGACACCCAGAAATAACATTTTACCAGCTCTCTGGGCATCTCTTGGCTCAGTCAAGCTCATGCATACAATCAACCATCACAACACGTAAATGTTCTGGCATTTTTGAATGCCCTCTCCTTTGGCCTCTCCTATATCCTTTACCTGTCCAATACCCTGTCCTGAGCAGAAGCTTATCTAATTGCTAGGTGAGGGGATGAGAAGCAGCCCATTCCCACCTGAGAGACTGAGGGCCCAGCCCCGGGTCCTTCCCCTACAAGAAATGTTTATGAACAATGATTCTTGACATCTACAATCCACTTCATCCAGTTGCTCATTCTCCCCCTCAGAAAGTTAGATAACTGCCTCATAGTTACTCAGTGACTCACAGAAACAAGTCTGAGGACTGGACATCTCTCCCAGCGAGGGTCTCTCCCACCCTCGCATCTCTCAGCCCCATCAGCCCGTTGGTCACTGGAGTCCATGGACAGCAGCCCCCTCCTCGTGCCCTTCTTGTTTTCCTTCTGGGAAGCGTCCCCCAATCCCCCCATTCACCGTGCATCTGCTGTATCCACTCCTGGTTTTTGTGACCTGTGGTTGCTAGGGTTGGCAGCTGTAAGATAATGCTAGTACCACGAAGCCTGTGCATGTAAATTCTGTTTGAGTTGAGTAGCTTTGCTCCTATCTCATGACAGTGAACTGAACTCTGGCTGCCAGGGGTGAAAGTACGATGGCTCTGTGTGTGCAAAATTCATCCTCTGTGAAGGAGAAACGTAAAGTGGATATACTATGTGGTATCTCATCGTGTAAAAAGAGAAGTAGTTATAAGTAGTTTAATGCTTAGGAAGGGAAGTAATTTTAACTACGTTATATTGAAAAGATAGCTTAAACCCTTGGGACTAACCTAGCTTCTCTTCCACCTCTAGGAACGAGGGAAGATGTTGATGATGTATAGCTCAGAACGTGTGCTCTGAAATGTGTCGCACTGGCGGAAATGAGTTTACTTGGAGCTTTTCAGACTCTACTTGCCAGTTTCCTCTAAAAATAGTGACATGATATTTACAATCGGGGGCAGCCTATGGCCAAGGAGCAGAGGGAAGAAAATCACTGGCTTCTGGGAACGTAACCTTTGCTAACCTGTAAGCTCCTTGAGCATAGTATTAAGTCTGTGAGGTACTCATTCTTTATCCTGGAAGTATGCCTAGCAGAGAAAGTACTTGATAACTTGTCCTTCTGAGTACGGTGCTCTAAGTACATGTCTCACTTGCGCCAATAATGCCCGTTCATATACTAAATGCAGTGGAACAAAAGAGTACTAGTCTGGGGTGGCTCTCTGGAAGGTCTGCCTCTACACAGGGCGATAATCAGCCTTGGAGATCTCTGTCTTAACAAGATAGGGACTAGTCATTTAGGAAGACAGAGTAGACACTATTTTGAGGATAATGACAAGGACTTACCTTTTGGAGATAATTACCTTTGTTGAGTGCCTATAAGAACGGTTCTCATTTGATTTATAACTGTGGAATAGACATTATTTTCTTCATTTATATATGACGAGACCAAGTGAAGCTCAGAGAAGTGAAATTGCTCACAGTAACAGCTAATGAGTGGTGATTTTGGAATTTAAACTCAGGTATATCAAACTGCAAAGCCCACCCGCTGCCCAAGCAGCACCGGGCACATAGTAGGTGCTCAGTAAATATTTGTGGAATGGGTGAATGAGTTTTCCCCTTCCCATTTCTTCTCCATCAGCCTATCTTGTCCTCTCCCCCGCTCCTCCTCTGACTTGGCCTGACGTTTCAAAGTGACGCTGACTTACATTTAAAGGTTCTGGAAGAGGCTGCTGTTAAAATGCAGTGAGTGCACCTTACCTGGGAGGAAGAGTTTGGCCCTCTTCTGACACAGACCAGGTCACTTCTCAGTCATCCAGGCCAATGCAAAGGCCTGGAGTTGATCCAGGTAAATTTGGATTGAGAAGAGGGAGAGTGGGCAGGTAGGTGAAGGCTGCAAAGGAGTGAGGCAAGAGGAAAGGCCAGAACAAAGAGTCTGGAGACAATTGCCAATTTTTCAAAAGGGTCAGGTCCTTTGGGATGGGATGCCCAATAAATATTAGCCGAATTAACAGAAATCCAGCCCCAGGGCTTGCCTGCCTTGTTGGGGACTCTAGGGCAGGCCATCCCACACTGAGAGGCATACCCGCGCAGGGCCACTTTGGGGGCGGCGGTGGCCCCCTGGCCCCAGAGCGGCCCCGTTGGTCCCCGCAGGCGGGCAGGAGCTCGGAGGCCATTGGCTGGCGCGCGGGCGGCGGAGGGGCGGGGAGCGCCGCCGAAGGGAACTGTTTGCTCCTACGGGCTGTAGATGGAGCTGTCCGGCCCCGGCGAGGGGGAAGGCGCCTGGAAAACGTTCTTCTTCTCCCTGGCCGGCCCGAGCGGGGAACAGCGCTCCCAGGATGCAGTTTGTGTCAACACGGCCGCAGCCTCAGCAGCTGGGCATCCAGGGCCTGGGGCTGGACAGCGGGAGCTGGAGCTGGGCGCAGGCTCTGCCCCCGGAGGAGGTCTGCCACCAGGAGCCGGCGCTGCGCGGGGAAATGGCCGAGGGAATGCCGCCCATGCAGGTGGGTGCACCCCCGCCGGCGCCATGGCCGCCCGCCTGCCGTGGGGGTGGGGCGGGGCGCCGGGCGGCTGGGGGCCCGGGCCGCGCGGGGCGGGGACGGAGGCCGGGTGGGCCGGGGCGCCGGGGGCTCGCGCGGCAGGCCCGGCCCGGCGCCCTCGCAGGCCCCGCCCGCGCCCCGGAGCGGAGGGCGCCCGGGGCCGCGTGCCGGCAGGGCCCAGTGACGGCGCCCGGGGGGGGAGGGAATGCCGCCCATGCAGGTGGGTGCACCCCCGCCGGCGCCATGGCCGCCCGCCTGCCGTGGGGGTGGGGCGGGGCGCCGGGCGGCTGGGGGCCCGGGCCGCGCGGGGCGGGGACGGAGGCCGGGTGGGCCGGGGCGCCGGGGGCTCGCGCGGCAGGCCCGGCCCGGCGCCCTCGCAGGCCCCGCCCGCGCCCCGGAGCGGAGGGCGCCCGAGGCCGCGTGCCGGCAGGGCCCAGAGCCGGCGCCCGGGGAGGCCCCGCGGGGCGGGGGGCCCGGAACGCGCGGTCCCCGGGCCCTGGCGGGGCCGTGACCGCGTCACCCACCCCGGCCCGGGCTCGCCGAGGGGCTTGCCGGCCGCACTCGCGCCGGGCCGGCGACGTGGGCGCGCAGGGTACCTCGTCAGGTCTCACTGCGGCCACTCTGACGAAAAGATGTTTTAAACGTTGTATGGCCATCTTTCACCGAGCATAACGAGCGATTCACCATTCCCCGGCACCGGCTGTGACGGAGGGAAGGGGCCGCTGAGAGGTGATTCTGCCCTCCTTCCAGCGGTGGGCAAACTTGGTTGCACATTAGAAGCACCTAAGCAGCTTGAGACTCCTGACGCCCAAGCCTCGTCCAGACCGGTTAAATCAGCGCCTCTGGGGTTGAGAATAGGCACCAGTCATTTCGTAAAGGTCCATAAGGATCCCAGTTCCGGAGTCAGAGCTCCAGAGCGGGGTGTAAAACACGAGGACCTGATGCTGAGAGAGGCCTGGATAGCTTTGCCCGGAGGAGAGTGTGGGAGCTGACCCTGGGCTGGACCCCGCGGAGCCTCCTCTGTCCCTGGCCTGGTTCTCAGCCAGCCGGGTTCTGACAAGTCGGCCAGGAGTTGCTGTGTCCTGTTTGATCATTTTTCAGCTTTAGGTCTCCAAACCTGTGTAGGGGAGCAGAATTTGCCACCCCAAAATATGCCTCTTTGGCGTAAGGATTATTTTAAGATGGTTATTTTAGAGAAGCTGCAGGCACAGGAGAAGCTCTGAAAACCAAGTAGGAGTTCCCTCTGTGAAAGAGAAATCTCCGTCGCTCTACCAGGGAGAGGAGCATGACTCAGTGTCTCTAAGAACTCTTACCAATGGGGAAGGCAAGGACTTACATCTGCATAAACCCGTATACCCTTGTGTCCTGTTCTTTTCCTGGTCACCTCCTGTGACTGACTCCTCCACCCCCCAACATCATCTTCTGTCTTTAGCTGAAGATGGTATTTAAGGTAGTGGCCTGGGCCATTCTGGCGAGTAACTCAGTTTTCTGGGTCTCTCCCAGGTATACAGGAGGTATACGTGGTTTTTTTTGTTTGTTTGTTTGTGTTTTTGTTTTATTTTATTTAGTTATTTTGGCTGCGTTGGGTCTTTGTTGCTGCACGCGGGCTTTCTCTAGTTGTGGCGAGCGGGGGCTACTCTTCGTTGTGGTGCGCAGGCTTCTCATTGCGGTGGCTTCTCTTGTTGCGGGGCACGGGCTCTAGGCGCACGGGCTTCAGTAGTTGTGGCTCGAGGGCTCTAGAGCGCGGGCTCAGTAGTTGTGGCACATGGGCTTAGTTGCTCCGCGGCATGTGGGATCTTCCCGGACCAGGGCTCGAACCCGTGTCCCCTGCATTGGCAGGAGGATTCTTATCCACTGTGGCACCGGGGAAGCCCCGGTATACATGTTTTTAAACTTTGTTTTTCTCGTGTTAATCTGTCGTATGTCAATTCGCCTATTAGACCAGCCGAAGAACCTAGAAGGGTAGAAGGAAATTTTTTCTTCCTCAACACCTACAAAAAGTAAACTGGGCCCAGTGACTCTCTGAACTTCCGCCATCAGCCCTTGCCCCCTTCTGTAGGCCAGGCTGGAATGATGCCTGAATGAGACCCAGTACACGGCTTTGCTGGAAATATTACTGCCTCTTATGGAGCAGGGTCTGGGGCCCAGGCCCTGCTGCCCTTTCTTCCATGTCAGGAGTGATTCCCTGGAAGCTGGGTGTTGCTCCTCCGTGGCTGTCACAGCTGCTCTGAGTTAGAGAGGGCAGTGAGCATGCCTGTCCCTACCTGCCCAGCTCACCTCTAAGTAACAGGTCTCCACTTCACCCAGCCTGAGGGCCTCTTCAGCAGCAACGGAGAGAACAGAAAATGACACCTCCTCCCGTCCCATGTGGCAAGGAGAGGCCGTTTCAGCCCTGCTGTCCAGTAAGCCCTGGGTGCTGGTACGGTATGGGGCCAGTTCCCAGGTCACCAGTGCACAGTGACCACCCCACTCTTGGTCATAGGGCTCAGCTCCTAACTTGCACCCAGGGGACCTCGCCCTCCAGGGTAAGGACCCAGAGCCGGGGGAGTACCAGACAGCCGGGACCATCAGGTACCCCTCCCCCCTGGGAAGCAGAGGGCGCTGGGAGGTCTTCTCTTCCTCTTAGAGATGTCCCCTCCTCCTCTCCTCAGTGAATGCCATTTTTTGGCAAACCCACTTTTATGTTGGAAAATATGAATACGTACTCACCTAAGGAGACAGAGCTGCTCGTCTGCTCTCTTGCTCGGGGTCCCGGTGTCTCCCTTGGCCGCAGCCCTCCTGGGAAGGGTGGCAGCCCAGTTACCGGAACTGTGTTTTTTGTCACCCGCAGCACCTAGAACTACTCCAGTTGACAGTGCAGCGAGGTGCTGTGGAATGACTGGCCACTTCTCTGTGGCTCTATTTCATCATCTTTAAAGCAGAGATAGAGAATCATTCTTGCCCTAACCTGCTTAGACATCGCTGGGAAGATTAGGGGCAGGTGACTGACATGAACATTTTTACTTTGAAACAGCAAACACTGGGCAGCTCTCGAGTGCATCACTAAGTCTAGCCCATGAAGAGAACAGATGGGCTCACCAAGGAAAGTGGTTCGTGACATTTTAGGCTGGGGTCCACAGCCTTGACCTGTCAAGGGTCAAGGTGGGCTGGTAAACTAGTGGCCAGCTTGACTCCTGCAGGTGCGGAGTGGGAAGGTTGGGTGGGCAGCTGCCCGAGCTCTTGCTGGCATGTTAAGGGACACCACAGCCTGAGAGGCAGGGGCTGGGCGGGAGAGCGAGACTCTGCGGCATTTGATGAGTTGTCCCCTGCTCTCAGGCCACCCTGCCTCCTCACACAGGGTCTCATCCCTGCTGTCACTTTCTCCCTCCTCGCACAGGCTCAGGAATGGGACATGGACGCCCGGCGACCAATGCCTTTTCAGTTCCCACCCTTCCCAGATAGGGCACCCGTCTTCCCCGACCGCATGATGAGAGAGCCCCAGCTGCCCACGGCAGAGATCTCTCTCTGGACCGTGGTGGCCGCCATCCAGGCCGTGGAGAGGAAGGTGGATGCCCAGGCCAGCCAGCTGCTAAACCTGGAGGGCCGGACGGGGACGGCCGAGAAGAAGCTGGCCGACTGCGAGAAGACGGCCGTGGAGTTGGGGAACCACATGGAGGGCAAGTGGGCGGTGCTGGGGACCCTGCTGCAGGAGTACGGGCTGCTGCAGAGGCGGCTGGAGGACGTGGAGAACCTGCTGAGGAACAGGAACTTCTGGATCCTGCGGCTGCCCCCGGGCAGCAAGGGCGAGGCCCCCAAGGTAAGTGGCGGTCCTCAGGGGCAGGGATGGCGGAGAGGAGCAGCCCCCGTGGACAGCGCTCTGTTTGTCGGGCCTTCTCACAAGCGTCTCTGGCTCCCTGTTGCCTGACTTCAGTGTCTTCTTCCCAAAGCCTGCCTCCACTCTGACCACTTTGTCTGGAATGTTCCACCGCGGCGAGGCTGGCCTCCAGCCATTCCCCGCGGAGCCCGCAGGTCCTGCCTGGGAGACTTTGCCCTCACTGTTCCCAGTCCCTCCCCAGGTGTCTGGGCGTCCGCAGATTCCGACAGCTCCTCACGCTTGGGTTTTCCCCTTGGCACCTGCAAGTGACCCTTTGTCATTGGTTATCTTTGTGTCTGCTCCTCTGAACGGTCGGAGACTGACCCAAACCACGCCAAGTGACCAGAGTCACTTAAGTCATGACCCCCGCCCTCCGGTGGGCCCTCCTCCCAGTTCAGAATTCGCGCTCCATTTCCTGTTCCGTTTTCTCTGTGCTGTCCCCGGCTCATCAAGCCTGCGGGCTCAGTCAGCACGGCCCTGAGAAGATGGGGTCACCCTCCGGAGACTCCACGTGCAGCTGCGTGTACTCTGCCTTCCTGTTACCGTGGGCTCGCACCCCACCCCTTCACTTGCTCCAGGAAGTCACGCAGCATCTCCCCTTTGTCCCCTGCATCGTCACCTCCTCCCCCTCCACTAGCTCATCTCCACCTGCAGCGTCGCCCGTCTCTGTAATAAAAAAACTCCCTCCAGTGGTACCTCATTTCTCTGCTCCTCTTTAGAGCGCTCTTTACTTGCTATCTCCAATTCTTTCTTCATTGTCTCTCTCTCCCTTTTTTAACCTTTTTATTACAGAAAATTCAAACCTAGTCAAAAGTAGATCGAGTTGTGTGATGAACCCTCATGAATCCATCGTCCAGCTTCTGCACTTATCAGCTCTTGGACAATCTTGTTTCATCTAACTCCCTACCCACATCCCCCTCCCATTTTATTTTGAAGCACATCTCAGACAGCAGTCGTTTTAATTGTAAATATTTCAGTAGGTAGCTCGAAAAGGTAAGGACTCTTTTTTTAAAGTAATAATCTCAAGATTATCACTACCATAACAAAGATCTCAACCTGCTCAAATATCCAGTCAGTGTTCAGATTTTCAGTTCTTCCAAAAATATCATATATTTTTTCTGTTAGTTTGCCTGAATCAGAACTTAAATAAGTCCACACACTGTGCTTCCTGTGTCTCTTAAGTCTTTTCAATCTGTAAGTTCCTCCTTCGTCTCTCTCGTTTGTTCCTTGTAGTTTATCTGTGGAAGAAACTAGGCCATCTGTCCTGTGGAATTTCTCACTCTCTGGATTCTGCTGTTGCATCGTCTGTGGTCTACATTTAACACGTTCCTCTATTCTCGGTATTCCAGTAAATTGGTGACTGGATTATTCTCCCTGGAACCCACGTGGTTGAGGCTTTTGCTGCCACTTCTTCATCCTAGTGGTCTTGCCAAGGCTCTAATGACATCCATGGTATTAAAGCCTCAGTCTTCATCTCCCTGCCCTGTCAGCAGCAGTTCATGCAGGAGACCCCTCCCTCCTTGAAACACCTGTTGGCCTGCCTTCCAGGATCCCCGCACCCCTTGGTTCTTTTCCTGCATCACTACCTGCTGCTTCCCCTCCTTTGCCTGACGTCTAGTCTTTGGAGTGGTCCCGGGCTCCGTCCTGACCTGCTCACTCTCTACACTCCCTCCCTCATGATTTCATCCAGGCTCAGCATTTTAGATGCTGTCGACCCTCAAAGGCAGTCTTTCCCTCCCGCCCTGTCTCTGTATCCTGCCCAGACTTCCTCCTTGAATGCAGAGTCATGTTCCTTCCTGTTAATTCAGCATCTCCATCAGGATGTCAGTAAATATCTTAGATTTAACTCGACCAAACTGAATCCCCGATTTCTGCCTGAACCCTGTTCTTCTCAAAGTCGTCCTCCTCTCCGTCGAAGACGAGAGCATCCTTCCAGCTGCTCAAGCCACAGGCCTTAGGGTCATCCTTCTCTCCTTTCTTTCTCACACCCAACTTCCGCTATATTAGTAAATACCATCTGATTTTTCTTCAAAACATATGCACAGCCCGGCCACTCCTCCCCGCCTCCACGGCTCCCGCCTTCGTCTGTTGAAGCCATCATCTCCTCCCGTCTGATTATTGCCACGGCCTCCTCCCTGGTCCTCTTGTCTCCATGCTGGGCCCCGCCCCCATACAGTCTATTCTCAGCAGAGCAGCCAGAGTGATCCTTTAAAAATATCAGTCAGTCATGACTTCCCTGGCAGTCCAGTCCAGTGGTTAAGACTCCGCACTTCCACTTCGGGGGCCACGGGTTTAATCCCTGGTCGGGGAACTAAAATCCCGCATGCTGCACAGCGAGGCTAAAAAAATAAATATTCGTAACTTTCTTCCCTGCCCCCGTACCCCCAATAAGGAGGAAGAAGAAATACAAATCAGTCATATTACAGCTCTGCTTAAAACCCCCCCAAATGGCTCCCCATCTTATTCAGCATAAAAGCCCCCATTTCGTCAATGGCCGCCTCCCTCTGGCCCACCCATCCGACCTCATTTCCCCCTCACCCCCTCTTGCCCACTCCTTGCTCCCCACGGTCCCATGGCAAGGACTTTCCTCCTCTGAAGGGCCCCCGCCCCGTCGCTCCCATCAGGGGTTCTGCTCAGCTGTCACTGGATCGCTGTCCCTTCCTGGCCACCCAATCCCAGCACACTCTTTCCTCGGTCCCTGCTCTCATTTCCTCCAAAGCACTTATAACATCAGGCATCTTAAATACTTACTTTTTTTTTTTTGGTCTCTTGGTTGGTTTCCCTCTGCTTGGTTCACTGCAGTGTCTCCGTGCCTACAACAGTACCTGGCTTATAGCAGAAATGTTTGCCGAATGACTCTCCAGCTGGAGGGCTCACGCTTCCACGTAAGGGACCGGGCCTTCTTAGTCTTTGTGTCTGGTAGCCAACCCAGTGGCTTTGCCGGAGGAGGTGCTGGACAGTGATCCATTGAGGCCACGCAGAGCTGAGTTCTAACAGTGGCTTTGGTTCCTCCCTAAGCCACCCCCACCACTGCAGCCCCCAGGGCCTCGTTTTTGTAGAGTTCGGCTTATTTAACATATTGCTGTGCGGCATAGGTGGCATCTCCTCCCACGCTGCCCTTTGCCCTTGTCTGCACTCTGCATTTTAACTCGGTGCCGCGTCCCGGCCCTGCTGTGCGTTCTGTGTGTTGGGCCAGGCGTTGGGGGTCTTGAGTTGACACGTGCCCTCACGGAACAATGGAATGTTTGTGGGGTCCAGAATTAGAAGGCTTGGGTTTGAATCTTGGCTTTGCCACGTGCCGGTTTTCCTACCGCAGGTCCGCTATGTTTTGTGTTGTCTCTGAGCCTCCTCAGTTCCTCTTTGGAAAGAAGTGAAGTATAAGTAAGTAATGTAGTAAGTAAATTCCCAGGCGGTCTCTCTGAGCCTCAGTGTTCTCGTCCGTAACCTGAAGATGATAATACGCCTACTTCGTGGAGTTGTGAGGATTAACTGATTTCGTTGATGGGACAACACTGTGTAGCTCATTGTAGTAGTTCTCTATTGCCATGTAACAAATTACCCCAACCCTTAGCAGCCTAAAAAAAATTATTATTTATCATTTTACAATTTTCGTGGGTTAAGAATTCAGGAGCCGCTTAGCTGAGTGGTTCTGGCTCAGAGTCTCGTGAAGTTATAGTCAAGCTGATGACCGGGGCTACAGTCATCTGAAGGCTTGACTGAGGCTGGAGGATCGGCTTCCAGTATGCTCACTCGCCTGCGTTGGCAGGAAGCCTTATTAGCCAGTTCCTCGCTGCTTGGACCTGCCCCACAAGGCTGCTTGAGCATTCTCACAACATGGCGGCAGGCTTCCCCTAGAGTGAGTGATCCAGAAAGAGAGACCAGGATGGAAGCTACAATGTCTTTTATGACCCAGTCTTAGAAATTGTACACCATCACTTCTTTATTTATTTGTTAGGAGCAAGTCACTCAATCCTGCACTCAAGAGGAGGAAAATTAGGTTTTATTTTTTGAAGGGATTGTCAAAGAATTTTCAGACATACTTTAAAACCTCCATAACCATAAAGCACCATGAGAATGTTAATTAATGTTGCTGGCAATAGTTTTTTTTTTTTTTTTTTTTTTTTTTACTCAATAAATGAATTATTATTTAAACAATTTGCACATTTGCACATTTGTAACTTCTTTACTCATTTAATATGTTATGAAAATCCCTAGGTCATTAAGTAGTCTCCTTAATTATTAATTAATTTTAACAAGAAAATAGTATTTCACTGTATGATAAGATGATGTATATTTCATATAACAATCCATTATTGGACAGTTAAAGTAGTTAAAATTTTATGTTCTTGAAAATAACAGATTTATAGATAATTTTTGTATTTTTTTCTGGTTTAAAAATTGAATGGCTAAAGCCACTAATGTGTGCCCTGCTTTAAGGTTTTTGATACCTGTTGTCAAATTGAACAGTGGGATTTAATGGATTTTAAAATTCCTATTTTTAAAATTCTTTCAGTGATTTTAAATTAAACCATTCTATCTGTTCCTGATTTATTTCTTATTGGATGTATACATATGTTCCCATATCTCTTCCCTCTTGCGTCTCCCTCCCTCCCACCCTCCCTATCCCACCCCTCTCCTGGTCACAAAGCACAGAGGTGATCTCCCTGTGCTGGCAATAGTTTTAATTCATTTGTAGACTCTTGGCCTTGCTAGATGCATTCTCTTTGTCAGATTCAAATTTAAGGCTGCTGTCTCTCAGCTTCTCTGTGCCTCGTGGGTTCCATTAATTGGTTAATTGTTCGCTGGCAATAGTTTTAATTCATTGTAGACTCTTGGCCTTGCTAGATGCATTCTCTTTGTCAGATTCAAATTTAAGGCTGCTGTCTCTCAGCTTCTCTGTGCCTCGTGGGTTCCATTAATTGGTTAATTGTTCATGGATAATTCATGGATATTCTTTCCTGTCTGGCTAGGCTGTGGGTTCCCTGCAATCTTGGCCCATGTCTCAGAGTTCTGCTGCATCCTAGCAGAGTGAGGTTTTTGCAGAGTGATGCCTGTCTCCAATTGTGGGACTGTGATTCTGGAGTTTTGACTGGTGAAGGGGAGGCAGAGGAGTTGGTGTGTTGGAAAAGATAATAAACTTGGTTTTGGGTACATTTAGTTTGAGGTACTTAAAAGATGAATAGGGACTTCCCTGGCGGTCCAGTGGTTAAGACTCCACCTTCCAATGCAGGGGGTGTGGGTTCGATCCCTGGTCGGGGAGCTAAGATCCCACATGCCTCGCGGCCAAGAAAACAAAACATAAAACAGAAGCAATATTGTAACAAATTTAATGAAGACTTAAAAAAAATGGTCCATATCAAAAAAAAATCTTAAAAAAAAAGATGAATAAATGAAGCCACTCATAAGCCTATTGAAATGTGAACTTTGAAGGGAGGAAGGAAAGCTGAAGAGTGTCATCTGCAAAGAGGTAACCACTGAACCTGTGAAAAGAATGAAACTGCCAAGGGGAAAGTGAGGAAACAGGGCAGGGTGAGGGCAGAACCATGGTCCCGGGGAAGCAGCACAGAAGACCGGGTGAACCGGGCGGGCAGGAGGCAGCGTGCTCGTGGAAACCAAGCAGGAGGAAAGCAGTGGTCTGACCTTTCAGAGAGGTCTGAAGGGGTGAAAGCTAACAGCAGGAGGCTGATGACCTCTCAGGATGTGGTCCCAGAGAGTAGGGGATGCTCATAGACAGATTTCGGGGGTTAAGGATGCCTGGATTGGGAAGAAAGCACAGAACGTGTGTCTCGGGACGCGTCAAGTGAAGGGGAAGAGAAGGCTCATTTGTGGTGGCAGAGCTGAGTGGGGCTCCTCTCGGGTTGGGGGTCCTGAAGGGGGAACCGGGGGAGACGGAAAACGCCAAAGGGAAAAGGTGGTTTGGGATGAGTTTCACAGGCAGGAGGAGGAGAAATGAAGGGCACATGTGGGGGGGCGGGGGTGCTGGCTTGGCAAGAAGAAGGGCAGATATGGGAGTTTGCCAACCGCGACCTGCCATCAAGGGGAGACCAGAGGAGATGGCGGAAGGCCCGGGGAGCACTGGGGAGAGGGAAGGGTGTGAAAGAAGCTTCCCGGGGAACACGGGGAGATGTCAGCAAGATCACCAAAAGGCTTCCGAAGCAGCCTGGAGCCAAGAGGCCCGAGTGTGTGGCGGTTGTCACCTGCAGAATTTTGTGACTTTTATCCAGAGCAGAGAATTAAAATGAAGAAAGTGGTCTGTATCCGTTTTCCCAGGTTGGGGATTTGCCGAAGTCTGGTGGAAGGTCCAGGGAATTAGGAGTTCTTGTTCCGTTTCTAAAGATGGGAGTGAGCTATCAGTCAGTGGGTGACATACAGGTATGCACATGGCACCTGCCCAGTCGCCCTTAGGGTGATGAGCACCTGATGCCAGGGCTGGCATTTATCATTTGTGTACGGGCACTGCCCACTTACCAAGCAGTGCACCAGCAGGCCTGACACCAAGAGTGCTGCTTTTTTTATTCACACAGAGGTGCCATGTGTCAGGTACAGGGACCGATGGACTAGGGTTAGGGCCTTGGGGAGAACTGAGGGCTTGGATTTCAGAGTGAGAGGGAAAGGCTGGTCCAGCAGGGATGGGAAAGTGGTAGGAGGTAAGGCTATGTGGTCAGAGAAGTGAAGCTCAGGTATTGAAGTCTTGGAAGTGAAACCATCTTGAACAATTCTGTCCGAGATGAGGCCATGATGGTGAGTGACTGAAACGAGTACAGACAAGAATCCTTGTCGAACTGAAATAACAGCTTAATGGAGCAGATTAGATGACCTTGAACACCACGTGACTGACGTTGGACGCTGGATGACTCGGGCCACAGTGGGACCTTCCTGGTGTTGGCAACAGCTATTCAACACATTCAGCAAATATTGATGGACTCCAAACTACATGCTTCTAGATGCTTGGGATATAGCGGTGCATGAAACAGATGAAGATTCCGGAGCCTTAGCACGGGCAAGTTTTAGTGACAAAAACGCGACTGTGTACCTAGGGGTGACCTGACTGAAGTACAGGTTCCGTAACAGGGTTTTATTGTACTTGGCTCACTGAGACGCACTCCGGGAACCTACTGCATGTCTGTCGCCCTGAATGCCAAAAGCTTTACCTTCAGGTACCCAGTTTACCTAAAAGTGAAATTACAAAAGATGTGGTTGAATGCTTAATTTTTAAAAGGTGTAGTGGCGACCGTCATTGTTACCGGAGGCACAGGAGGATCAGGAACAGAGCGGACCGACTCCGCGGAAGCAGGCCGGGCAGGGTGGGGAGGACGGGGCCGTGGATGGAGCGGGCCCGGTGCCCCTGATGAGGGGTCGGTTGGGGGAGGAGCAAGCAGGACGTTCCGGACTAAAAGTCTTGTTGGCCCAGGTCCCGGTGACTTTTGTGGACATCGCTGTTTACTTCTCGGAGGACGAGTGGAGGAACCTGGACGAGTGGCAGAAGGAACTCTACAACAACCTGGTGAAGGAGAACTACAAAAGCCTGGCGTCCCTGGGTAAGGCGCCCCCCGGCCCGGCTAGCCCCCCGGGAGTGGGGCCGAGCTGCTTCTCGACCCGTGGCGCACCAGCCCCGGGCGAGGTGCTTCACGTGTATACCTCACGGAGGCTCAAGAAACGACTTGCTTGTCTGCTAGGAAGTTAGAATGGTTTAGAACAGAACGGAAAGTAAAAACAGGGCCTATCACTGCGGGACGGAACCCCGTGCTGCTACCATTTTGGAATTACAGCCAAACAGCGTCACTACGCGCTACCTCCCAGCCGCCTCGGCTAAGCCACAGTCGCTCTGCTGCTGGCTTTCAGAGCCCAGCTGTTTCCACACCAGAAACTGGAGACTCTGTTGACTTGTTTGCATAGTTCCTCGTGAGAGATCACCTGACGTACTCACATAACGGCCACCACCTAGAGGACTGCTGGGGTTGGGGGGGCGGGGAGGGGAGAGCTCCACATCGCCCTTGATCGGGGCCCATTGATCAGCTTCGCTCAGCCCTTCCTTCCCTTCCACCTCATTCCAGACTCGGAAGGTCCCGTGTCCAAGCCAGATGCTCCGCCCCAGGCTGAGCCCCGGGAAGAGCCTTGCGTGTGGGAGCAGCGTGACCCAGAAGAGAGAGAAATCCTGATGGATCCAGACACAGGTGACGGCAGCCGAAGGCGGCCCTAGGTCCAGGGCGGGGTGGGAGAGAAGCACCGCCATCCCTGCATGAGTTCCAGGCGGGCTTCTCTTGAGTTGTTCATGGGGCCAGTTCTGCCACCCTTGAAATCTGGCGGTCACCTACAGGAAGAGTTTCAGGGCCAGAAAGCGCACCACAGATGTTTGTCTTTTGGGTCAGAACCGTGTAGCTCGAGGTGCCCAGGTAAGCTGGAGAGAAGAGGAAGCGGGGGGCGGGGGGGGGGCTTGCAGCCTCCCAGGCCTGATGGGGGTCCTAGACCTGAGTGCGGCTCCAGCCTAGGGAGGCGGGCAGAGGGGGCTCTGCGTGGTGCGTGGTACGCGTGGGGTGCATGGCCGACGCCTTCGTGCCTGGCTGTCTTCTTCAGTATCCTCACCCCGTTCTCACAGACGCCCCATCGCAGGCAGACTTACCCTCCAAGGCTTTCTCCTCATTCGAGGGAGATCTTACGTTCTGGGGATCCAGTTCCCCGAGAACATCACACCTGGTGATGGGAGGTACGAGGCTTCTCGGGACCTCAGCTCTCCTGAGCGCTGTTGGGCCAGGTGAAGTCCGGTCCTTGAACTGTATTCTCTGCCTTTCCCAGGAGCCTTCACCCGTCGGGGCCCAATGCCCTTCCTCCCTTTTCAGTGGCGGGCGTATTCACCGAAACTTCCCTAGAAGGTAGCTCAACGGCAGCCCCCTCCCCCCATTCTCTCTATATTGAGATATACTTCACATGCTGGCAATTCACTTTTGAAGTGTATCATTCAGCTCACCCAGTTGTGCAGCCATCGTCACTATCTATAATTCCAGAACGTGTTCATCATAGGGAACCCCACACCCATGAACAGTCACTCGTGTTCTCTGTAACCCCCCAGCCCCTGGTTGCTGTGGATTTGCCTGTTCTGGACCTTTCCTCTAAATGGCTCCTTCCCTGTCTTAGGTACCGCAGATGTTTGAGGTCAGCAGCTGTGGTAACCTTTCACAGTAAAGCAATGTAACCTCAACCGTTTGACTGAGTTATCATCCATCCCTGTGCCAGATAGAACAGGGACCACTGTGGCCTTTTTATGGAATGACCGAGCAGGCTGAGAGCCAGAGAGAGCCAGAGAGGGCAAGTGACTCATCCTCTGGGCCGGGGGCAGAGGTGAAACCAGGATCCGTGTCTTCCACTTCCTCATGTGGTCTCTTTCCTGCTGTCTCCTGCTGAGGCTAGTGTTATACATCACACCATAGACCCTCATAAGAGGAACATGCCCCTGTGGTCACGTCATGGGGTCTGCATGGAAGATATGTTACTGTCTTTTATGCAGAAGGGTGCTGTGCATTATGCATCCAGGAATGGGGCTGGGTTGCTGCCCTTTGCCCAGACTAACTTCGTGTGTGTGTGTGTGTGTGTGTGTGTGTGTGTGTGGGGGGTGTGTGTGTGTGTGTGTGTGTGTGTGTGTGTGTGTGTGTGTGTCTGTCTGTCTGTCTGTCTGTCGGGCCCGCTCTTCCTGACCGGGTTGCAGGACAAGGACGAATGTCTCCCACACGGAGGGAGACCTGTGGCCTGTCCTGATGAGCACCCCCCCAGCCTGGGCTGTTTCTGGAACCCTCTTCCAGCCTTATCACACCTCGCTCTGGGGCTCGGCCTACCCCCTTGTCCTGAATGTCGATCGCCTCTCTGCTCCCAGGACCTTCTGCTCCTGGGGCTTCCCCAGAGTTGCCCATAGAAACCCAAGACCCCTGTGCTCTTCCCTGGCCAGTGCTGTCGGCTGTGCTCCTGCCCCCGAGAACGTCCAGCTGACAGTCATTCATGAAAACGGCACCAAACGATGTGATTCTCTGTCCCCAGGAGCAGAGCCCCTGGTGCCTGCACAGGACGCATCCTCTCAGGTGAAGCGGGAGGAGGCCCTGTGTGCCCGGGCTCAGCGGGGCCTGGAGGAAAGAGCCATCCCCACGGAGTCCATCACCGGTGAGTGAGCTGACTGGCCGCCCAAGCCGGGTGGCAGAGGAAAGGTCCATCGTGGCCTGCAGGCGCCCAGCGTTGTCTGACGTGTGTGCCAGGCCAGAGGCCTGGGCTGAAAACGGAAGACTGTGGGCCCAGGATGGACGGAGAGACGGCTTCCCACGAGGCACAGGCCCGGCGCACGACGTGGACGCGTTGCCAGCACGTCTGGCCTTAGCCGTTCTGTTTTCTCTTCTTTGTAATATCAGTTTTTAACTATTCCTTTCTTCCCTTGGAAAGCAGTATCTGCAGAAGTACTGAGCGTGAGGCATTTTACAGGTCCCGTGGGTGGGGGAATCTGTGGGTCCGTGAGACCTGCTCCCAACTGGGAAGGGCTTGCGTTGTTTTAAGCAAAAGCACTTACGGCTGCTGCCTCTGTGTCAGGCCCCGCACGGCCGCAGCCCTGTCAGGTGGTCTGGATAGCTCCTCTTCGATGGCATTCCGGCTGGACTTTGTACGTGAGGTCTCTGTTGGAGAAGATATGTAGTTATTAGTCAGAGTTCTCCAAACAGTCAGCAGGGTGAGTGTGTGCGCATGTGTGTACAGAGATACTGATTGGGTGATCGAATTTAAGGAGCTGGCTTCCGCCAGCTGGAGCGCCGGGGCAGTCTGCGGCAGGATTCTCTTTTCCTTGGGGTGTCGGTCTTTTTCCATTAAGGCCGTCGGTGGTGGGTCGGGGCCCACCCGCATTACGGAAGGCAGTCCACCTTACTCAAAGTCTTGTTGCACTCCTCAAAACGAAAAAACGACACAGAAACATCGAGAATAATGTTTGGCCCAGTATCTGGGTACTGTGGTCTAGGCAAGTTGACACATAATATTAACCGTCACAAGATATATTAACACGCTGTAGCTCTTTACTTATCCGCGAGTTAGAGCTCCACAAGCCTCATCCCCCTTAGTCAAAGCCTCACACTCATAGGTAAGTGATAGCAGCCCCCAAGCAGAGGAAAGCCACTTCCCGATTCATCCGGCCGTTCCTCAAGAGCATCACAGTGCTTCAGAGGGATCTTTAAGAGATAAGAAGGCAATAAAGGGTAAAGGAGGTTTAATAGACTCTGCAGAGGAAAGAACGTGTAGGATACATCTTAGAAAAATCCCCTTAAGGTGGTTAAGATAAAAGGCTTCCTGGAAGGTGTCATTTTCCTGGACGGTCCCTGCAGGAGGAAGACCTCCTTCCACGGTGTTGCCCGGGCCTCAGGCATGAACCTCGGTTGAAGGAGTTAAGTTCCTGAAGGACAGGAAAGCTCTCTCGATGACATCACTGTTACGTCACCCCCCTGTAGTATCCACTTATTTGCGGCAAAAGCTCCAGCAGCTGAGGCCAAGCTGACCTAAAGCTTTAATTAACTAGAATAATTACTGCTAATGCTTAGGGAAAAGAACTAATTGCATGACACGAGAGACTTAAAGCACCACCTTGCGGGCGTTTCCGTGTCCCCTGACACCTTTGCCGCTCTGTGCCCACAAGCAGACTCACCAGCTTCTGCCCAAGACCTCCTGTCCCGGATCAAACAGGAAGACCCCCCGTGCGTGTGGGCTCAGCAGGAGTTGGCGGAGAGGGATATTCCAACGGACCCCAACTCAGGTGAGCGAGCCGCCGGAGCCCGGGGAGGATGACTTCTGTAACTGCCAGAACGCCAATCCGACTGAGTCACTTGGGTCAAAGGCCAGGGAAAGACCCGGGGGATAAACTACAGTGTGTTCCTCAGGCGGCGAACTTGTACACATTTTGGCATCTCACTATTAGAAAAGTGGGGAGGATTTCTCTAACGGAATCATTACACTGATAATTTGTACTGTCAGTGAACTGATACTGAAGTGAGTTCACTGATTTCTGAATACAATTAAAAAGCCTTTTAAAAGTCGTATATATTTCTGTGACAGAAAGAAAGAAAGTAATTTACATTTCCTGGAATTTCCCTTGAGTGAATAGTAAGTAGTTAGATGTCTCCCGGGCCCCACGTGCGTGTGCGCGCGGGCGTGTGCACTTGTGTCCGTGTGCACTGTGTGTGCGCGCGTGTGCCTGTGTGTTCACATATGCTTGCAGAGCTGGAGGAGGCCAGTGTCATCTTGTTTGCTGGTTGTGACCCCCAAGTCTCATGCAACCCCGCACACCAGGAAAAGAAGCAGCTGTAAAATCTAGCGTTCCGTGTCGTTTGTCATCTCTCCAACTTCACGAGGGGGGCCGTTGAAGGGGTCCAGGGCAGAAGAGAAAGCAGCACCCTCCCGACAGAGAGGTGGCAGTGTCCACTGCAGTTCCTGTTAATGACCTTTGTCCACCACGTCTGCCGTTGCCCATGTGGAAGGCCGACCTCTCCTCCCTTGGTCCCGTGGGCCGTCAGAGGCCGGGCTCCCGTCCGGCCTGGCCCCGCAGGTGGCCCTGGGGCTCCGAGGACAGAGCCAGAAGACCTGGGCTCCGATCCTGGCCCTGCCGTCACACAGCCTCCTCCCTGGCAGCAGCGCCAGCGAGGTCCCATCTGGGGAGGCTGTTGACGGAAGGGGAAGGGGATGCCCACCTGCCACACGCCCTCTGAGCAGAGCAGCGGGCTCTGCACGTGGCGGTGCTCGAACTTTTGGTGGGATGCTCGGCGGAAAGGAACAGGCTCTAAAACTGCCTTCTTTCCCCGAACAGAGTCTCTGATCTCCGCACACGACATCTTGTCATGGATAAAGCAGGAGGAGCAGCCGTACCCGTGGGGCCCTCGCGACTCCATGGAAGGAGAGCTCGGATTAGATTCTGGCCCCGGTGAGTGGTGCCCCCAGCGGGGTCCCTGGGTGTTTTGTCCACAGGGATGGTTGCTCACCCAGCCCAGCCCCTTATAGGGTGATGTTCTGTCACGGCAGCCTTTTCGAAGGCCTGTATCAGAACACTGTCCCCTTTCCTTCTGGAGGATGGCAGCCATGTTAGTTTCCTAGGGCTGTCTTACCAAAAATACCCAACAGCAGAAATGTATTCTCTCACGGTTCTGGAGGCTTGAAGTCTGAAATCAAAGGGTCGGCACGGCCATACTCCCTCTGAAAGCTGTAGGGGAGCCCTGCCTTGCCTCTGCCTAGCTTCTGTGTTTGCTGGTGATCTTTGGTGTTTCTTGGTCTGTGGATGCGTCACCCCAATCTTCTGTCCTCACACGGCCTGTGTTCTCATAAGGTCACGAGTCACATTGGATCAGGGACCTGCCCTCCTCCAGTACGACCTCATCTTAACTACACCTGGAAAGATCCCATTTCCAAATAAGGTCACATTCTGAAGTACTTGGGGGGGTCCAGATTTTGATGTATCTTTTGGGGGGATATAATTCAGCCCCAAAACAGCAGGGAAAGGCGAGCAGGCTGGGAGCGAGCTGAGGCAGTGGGGCCTGAGCAGCAGGTGGCTCACACGCTGGGAAACACTCACCAGGGCACCCAGGGCAGCTGGCGCCCCGGAGTAACTGGGAAGGTCCTGAAGCTCAAATAGGAAGAGGGGATTTTTTTCTGCCAACAAGTGTGAGGCCAAATAGCTCCCCTGACGTGGGTCTCTTGGGTCTTTTTGGAAGCTCCCTTACTGGCTGAGGACCTTTGGCGTGTGTTGGTGGACTAGGTAACCCGTAGCATCAGGCTCACATTCCTTGCCAGGGCCAGTACCACTGAAACAGCTGGCTTAATGTCCTCTAGGTGATTGGGTGGTGAAGGGACAGTTAGTCACATGTTCCTTGCTCACATTCCTGACACCCTCTAAGAGCTCGACGTCCATGTCAGAGCTGAGGACATGGGTTATTTCTGAATCTGAAGGGACATTTAAAACCCAGGTGAGCGGGTCTCGCTCTCTGTGAGACAAACTTAGTTCAGTCTGGAAGAGCAGAGCGGGGCCAGAGCGATGGGCAGGGGATGGCAGAGGGACAGGGCACATCCTTGTCTAAAACAGAATTTCAGTTGTCCTCTTTCTAACCTGCTGGTAGGGTGGGCTGTGACAGGGACATCCAGGGGACGGCCTGTGAGGGCAGGAAGAAGTGATAGCGGTTGATGCTGCCCCATCCTCTGCAGCACTCAGGCCACCACTACTAGCCCTGGCCCCGAAGGCAGGGGTACCAGATCATCAAACATTGTGCCAGGAAACTCTGCCCAAATCTTTGTCCCTCAGCGCTACCTTCCGATTTCTCCAACTTGGCTAAGAGCGTGTGGGCTTCAAGGAGCCTTTTCCTGGGACCTGCGTGGTTGTGAGCGAAAACAATGTGAGAAACTCGTGCAGAAATCGCCAGGCTTTGCAAATTACCAAAACGCTTTCCTTCTCCCGTTCGAACATGCCGAGCGACTCATAGAACTGTTAGCCTCGTGTTGTTTTGTCTCTGGGAGGCCTTAGAAACTTTGCATTTGGGAAGAAGTGCCCAGAATTGGGAGAGAGGGGTATCTGGAAATGCTTCTCCTGCCCGCCCAGTCACTAGAGCCTCATATCAGAGCCTCTTGTCTTTCTCCCAAAATGAACCTGCCTTCCGCTCATTAATGTTGGAATGTGAAATTAGTATCTCACCTGTGATTTCTTTGAGGTTTAAAACTCACCTAGTGCTGTGGTTGCCAAGGACAACCAGGTGGACTTCTGGTAACACGTGGCATCATGTGTCAGTCTTCTGCAGGGGGCTTGGAAGGGGAGGGGGCAGGGCTAGAGAGTAAACACAGAAATATATACATGTTCATGCCGACCCCCTTCCCTGGCCCTGCCATAAACAAGAGAGAAAGACCTGGTGTCCTGCTTAACTCAAAGTCAGACGTCAGCCTAACTGGACATCACATTTTAGTAAAAAGGATTCCTGGCTTTATATATTAATGAGTGGGTATTACTCTCTGCTCTCTGATAGTTGGTGTAAGACAGGAAAAAAGTCTGGTTCACTCAGAGGTAATGTGCACGGGGCTCCACTGAAGCAGGAAGTATGAACAGGAGTTTGGAGTTCAGTGGCTACTGGGTGCTTCTGGAGAGAGTGGGGAGCCTCAGGCCAGACCACCCTACCCAGACGCCAGCACTCAAAACACACTCGCAAATCACAGGACACGATTTGAAAGCACCCTCCTGAAATTCCCACGTGCTGCCTTGGGTTAAAACTGGTTAAAACAGTGATTCCAGCCCTTTTTAGTCTCTGTTAGTTAACAGATATTTACCTCGTGCCTGCTCTATGCTATGCAGTACTACAGGCACTTGGAATGGGTGGTGAAGGAGGACCAGGGCCTTTCCTTTTGTGGGGCAGCGATGGACGATAAGCAAGCAGACAAGATAAAGTCGGGGTGCTAGATGCTCTGAGGGTAACGACTCAGGGAAAACAGGAGGATGGGAGGCGGGGCAGGAAAGGAAGAAGCACTTGAGTCGTGTCCAGATCATGAGAAGGAGCTAACCATGGGGCTGCTGGGGAAGGGAAGGCCATAAGGAAGGCCATGTAGGGAATGAGGTTGGAGCAATAGACAAGGAGGAGTCTGACCACGTGTGACCTATGGGCCAGGTTAGCATCTGGATTTTATTCTAATGTGAAAGGAGACTAACAGAGGGTTTTAAACACAGTGGTGACATGATCCGGTTTACATTTTTAAAACGTAAGTTTGGGAATTGACTGGAGTCGGGTGGGGAGAAAGAGCCAGAAGCAGGGAAACCATGTAGGAGCTAATGTAGTGGGTAGAGAGCAGGTCAGGAGGTGATGGTTGTCAGTGTAACTGATGGATTGTCTGTGGCGGATGAGGAGACAAGAGCGACTCCTAGGTTTTGATCCGGAAACACTGGGCGAATGGTGGTGCCGTTTGCTGAAATGGTGAGTCCTGGAAAAGCAGCAGGTCAGCTGTGTAAATTAGGTGTTCTCCTCTGGACCCGTTCAACTCGAGATGACATCCAGGTAGCAATGTCAAGCAGACAGATGAACACAGGAGTCTGAAGTTGGAGAGCCTGGGGCTAGATGGATTGGGGAGTTACAGGTTGCAAGGACTTCTGACGCCAACTACCTGGAATTAGGCCAGACTTCACAGGTGAAGCACCTCGTTCTCCACATGACTGCTCTCACCTTACACAGCAGCTGCAAGTTCGAGGGTCCCCAGACCACCCGCACTTCTGACCAGCTGGCTGCAAATTCAGGGGTCTCCATTAATGCCTCAGGTGCAGTAATTCCCTAGAACAACTCACAGAACTCAGGAAAGTGCTATACTTACAATTAGTCTTATTAGAGCAAGAGGATTCCAATCAGAACCAGCTGAAAGGGGAGATCCGCAGGCCCAGCCCCGGGAGGGTCCTAAGCATGAAGCTTCTGTTGTCTACTCCCTGTGGAGTCGGGAGTGTCATGCTCCCCGCACAGTGATGAGTGACAATATTGCCTACAGGAGAACCGCACCGGAGCCTCTGTGTCCAGAGTTTTTACTGGGGTTTCTTTACATACGTACAATTGATTGACTATTCAAACTGCTTTAAAGAATAAAGACATTTATTCCCTTACGTAACTAAGAGGTAGTCCAGTTTTAGCCTTGGTTCGTTCAAGGATGCAGCTATGTTATCAAGGACCCAGGTTCTTTCCAACTGCTTGTTTGGTCATCCTTGGTGTGGATGGAGCAAGCTGGCCACAGCTGTTCCAGGCCTCACCTCCAGACCCAGAGGGAAAGGAAAGGCCGTCTTTTTTCCTGCACTGTCTCCAAGGAGTGAGGACGCTTTCCCGGAAGCCTCCCAGCAAACACACCTCATCGGCCAGAACAAGGTCCCGTGCTTGTATCTGAATCAGTTACTGGCCAGTGAGTTCTGGAGTTAGTCCTCATGTTAGAGGCGGGAGGAGACGGTGTGACGTAATCCGCGTGGGGAGTGGAAAAGTGGGGCATGCTGAGTCATGGGCTAGGGCGCCAGGGTTTGAGGTGTGTGCTCTTCTCCAGCAGTCTTCAGCTACTTGAGTGCTGTCACTGCATGGGGGTCTCCCAGGCAAGCCCAGCAGAGGAGAGGGGAGCAGAAGGACCGCAGGAGCTGGGCTGGGTCAGGAGGGAGAACGAGGGCGGGGCCGGGGCGCAGGGAGGCAGCGGACAGAAGTGGTCTGGTGCTCACTCCGAGTCTGAAGAATGATCAGAGTAGGATTAGGATTGTTTGGGCTTGGGTTTCCTGGGAAACAGTCCCTGAGATGGAGGTTTACGTGCACGTGGTTTCCTTGAGGGTCCTCTTGGGAATAACATCCACGAAGGAGTGAGAGTAGCCAGTCGGGTAGAGGGAGAAGCAAGGCCCCCAGTGCAGCTGTGACAGCACAGCCAAACCTGCAGGCCCGACGGCGTGACATCCTGGACTGAGGCCAGGAGAGTTACGGCGGCCCCTGGGTCCTGGCCCGTGTCCTGTGGAAATGGTTCTCTGCCTGGTCAGTGTCGGTTGGGATAGAGGGGGGCAGGCTGGGCCCAGTCTGTTTAGGAGTGTCACGTAAGGAACACGCGTCACGGGGAGGGGGCTCCTGCGGGAAGAAAGGGCTGTGAACTGGGCATCGGGGAGGCGATGGAGGGTGAAGGAAGGAGAAGGCTGCTAAATACAGTCAGCGAGCCCCGTAGTGCCTTGGAAGTCGGAGTCCTGGGCCTCAGATCGCTGCTCTGATGCTCAGAGCCTGGGCTGTGTGCCCCACTGACCCCAAGGTAGCGTGGAACCGTGAACCCTGGAGACTCAGGGATGCGGGAAAGGGCATCATCGCAGGAGCGAGACAGGCGCTTCCTGGGGAGGCTGGCTGGGCAGCCACTTCCACACGAGGACGTGGAGAGCGCCAGTCACATGTGGTCCGCGGCCAGGTGGGGTCAGGCGCCAGGGTGGGACTCGTATCAACCCAGCTGACCCCACCGCTGTACAAGGCGGAAGGCTGCCTGCTTAGTGGAGACATAAATCGCAGGGTGGTTATGCGCCCGGCCCCCTGCATTCCCCTCCTGTAGGCCTTCAGACAGGCTTTTCACTTGGGATAGGTTCTGGCAAACTCACTCCCTCCAGTCGGGAGATTCTCCCGGAGGCAAATTAGCACTGAACATCAGAATACAATTAAGTCTTATTGTTTCCAGGCGATTCCGCCTTCCAAGGGGACTTCCGCAGAGCACCGCTCCTCCGCCCACCGGCTCCCGGCATCTGGGGGTGTTTCCTATCCTAACTGCGTGCCACCTGCGTGACCCGCTTCAGGTGCTCTCCAGCTGGTGGCGCTGCAGCTCCGAGGGTTGGGGGACCCTCGAGCACAGGGAACGTGACCATTTGCCGTGTTCAATCCCCTCATCCTTTAGAGGAGCTGAGGCCCGGCTAGCCTGTGACTCGCAGGAAGCCGCAGAGGAACTAGTTAAGGCCCGGGGCCCCCTTGCAGGGACGGCGTGAGTCCTGGAGCGAGCCGTGTCAGCATGTCGCTTCTTCGTGTCTCCCCCCCAGGTGACAGCCTGCTGATGGTGAAGAACCCGCCCCCGGCCCCGCCGCAGCCCCCGCCCGCCCCGCAGAGCCTGGCCCCGCTGCCGGCGCCCCCCGAGGACGCGGGCGGCCCCCCGAGCCGCGGCGGGGGCGCGCTGCTGGGCGACGGCTTCCCCGCGCTGCCCGGGGAGCGGGGCGCGGGCGGGGCGC
>NC_041218.1:7020910-7056337 GCF_002837175.3 Physeter macrocephalus | reverse complement strand
GGGCGGGGGCCCGGGCGGGGGCGGCGGGGGCTGCGGCAGCTGCTGCCCGGGCGGCCTCCGCCGGAGCCTCCTCCTGCACGGCGCGCGCAGCAAGCCCTACTCGTGCCCGGAGTGCGGCAAGAGCTTCGGAGTGCGCAAGAGCCTCGTCATCCACCACCGCAGCCACACCAAGGAGCGGCCGTACGAGTGCGCCGAGTGCGAGAAGAGCTTCAACTGCCACTCGGGCCTCATCCGCCACCAGATGACGCACCGCGGCGAGCGGCCCTACAAGTGCTCCGAGTGCGAGAAGACCTACAGCCGCAAGGAGCACCTGCAGAACCACCAGCGGCTGCACACGGGCGAGCGGCCCTTCCAGTGCGCGCTGTGCGGCAAGAGCTTCATCCGCAAGCAGAACCTGCTCAAGCACCAGCGCATCCACACCGGCGAGCGGCCCTACGCGTGCGGCGAGTGCGGCAAGAGCTTCCGCTACAAGGAGTCGCTCAAGGACCACCTGCGCGTGCACAGCGGCGGCGGGCCGGGCCTCGGCGCCCAGCGGCCCCTCCAGGCGCCACCAGAGCGAGACTAGGGCTGGGCCGGGGGAGGGCAGGGCCCGGCGGCAGGAGCAGGGGCCGGGGGCGAGCCTGGGGGCGTCCTGAGGCCCCACGATCCGATCCTGCCCTTGGTTCTCGGGGCGCCTTCCCTCCCTCTACCCGCCACCTGCTGGAAATCGGGAACAGGAATTGCACTCCAGACGGGGTCCCCTGAGTGTGGGGCAGGGGTCCCCTAGACCTGTCCGGCCTGAATGGACAGCCCAGCTCTTCTCATAGGGTGGACCAAGGGGGCCGGCGCAGGGAAGGTGCCGGAAGGACAGCGGGGAGGTCCCTCTTCCGGCACCCATTTCCCCCCCCCCAGACACCTAGCGTGCCCCTTGGGCCTCTGGGGTCACAGATTGTGATCAGGGGAAGCCACCAGGGAGTCTCGGAACCCTTCTGAGATAAAGAAATAGGTCCTAAAGTTAAGAGACCCTAAAAAAGGAAGCGAAGGTGTCCCGGTGAGAGAGGAGGGACGTGCTAAGGGGCGGATCTCCGTGATGACAACACTGCCTCGCGTTTGAATGGCGCTTTATACTTTTTTAAACACGTTTTCTATCCGTTATCTATTTTCACCCTTAGCCTATCCCTCTGAGGTACGTGGGGTAGGATCTTCCTGACTTGATAGCTGAGGAAAGTGAGACACAGGTGAGATGGTTTGCCCGAGATCACACAGAAGGGAGGGGCAGGGCTGGGGCCACAGCCCTGCCCCCAGCGCAGTGTCCTCACCACACATACTGCCTACCTCTGGCATGTGAGAGACCTCTCTGGCCTGGTCTCTCTCCTCTCTCTTTCCCCTGACCCACCAAAAATAATCAGAAGCAACAGGGGCCAACTCATGGGGTTACTGGGAAGGGGGAATAGATTGACTAGAAAATGCCCAGGGTTGTGCTTCCAGAAGGTTCTTCCTGTGTGGGCACCGCTGGGCGGGAGGGAGGGCCCCCGGCCCCCAGCCTGTCCCTCCCACCTCCTATCCCTCTACCTGGTGCAGCAGCATCTTTCCACTGCACAGCAGTGACCTGGCCCTCCAGAGGCAGCTAGCACCCTGGCTCAGACCTCATCCTGATGATCTATTCGTTTCCCAGGGCACAGGGGTGAGGGAGAGGCTCTTGCTCGAGAGCAGCCATCGAGGAAGTGAGTCTCTTCCCAGGAGGGCCGGGGCCACTAGGTGCTAGCGTCTGAGAGCCTCAGTCTCTCTGCTGCCCTGAGCCTCCCAACTGGTGCTGTCTGTTAACCGACCATGCTCGTGGACATGGACACAGACCCTCCTCTGCTCCAGACCCTGCAGGCGCCTCGGGAGGCGCCCAGAGGACTCCCCGCGTCAGTACATCTGCTCTGTGGTCCTGATGGGCCACAGCCTCCATTTCTGCGTCCTGCATGGCCAGGCACTGGGGTGGGGTGGCACGCCCCAGGACCCTTGTTTGCGTCAAGAATGACTTCCGCTCCTGCCATCCATCCCACTTCTCTCCCGGCTGGGGAGCACGTGTGTGAGCGCTCTGCTGCCCTTCCCCTCATCTGTGCCGCTCTGCTTTCCTCAGACCCCTTTCTGCCGTGCAAAGGGAATTCTTGAAATTAAATAAAAGGTGTCCAGATTGCAGACTGCATGTTCACAAGGCCGGAGGGCTCTCCAGCGTGGCTTCGTACAGTAAACCCTCAATGAACTGGAATCCAGCTAACTGGGATTTCCCGCCCCCCCCTTAGTCTGCGTTTTGAAGGAGGCAAATCTTAAGAAAATGAGAAGTTAAACGTAGACAAGCTCAATGGAGTTTTGTTGGAGCAGAAGGGGACCGTCTAGTCCATCGTACTGGTTGGGAGGCAGCGGTATTCTGCTTTTCAAAGGCACGTGGAGAAAATCAACATTTTCATAACCTAAATCATGGGAAGTAAGGCCAACAGGGTTTTTTGTTTGTTTGTTTGTTTGTTTGTTGCTTCTTTCGGCTGTTAAGAGTATGAAGGAGGGGGAGAAATCCCTACTGAGACATGGGTTTGAAACATTTGAGCCCATAGCTCGAGTCTGTCCCTTTATTTTACCTTTGAGGAGCTGATTCCCAAAGAGGTTTATTGACGGATGAGTGAGAGCGCCAAGGCCAAGTTTCTGGTTTCTTGCGTCCTAGTCTGGTGGACCCCACGCACCAAGTGCCCTCGGTTATGCCACAAGTCAACCCAGCGTCCAGCACCAGCCCCTGGGGGAGTCCTAGAGTGAGCTCTAACGGCCCCCCCAACCCCGGAGCTGAGCAAAGGTGGTGACACTCAAGTGTGGACCCTGCAGTCCACTTACCGAAGCAGGACGGCGGTCCTACTTTGGGGGTGGATTTTTATTTTCCTTCCGATAATGTGTTAATTAAAAGTATTTTAATTAAAAGATTAATGCATGCAGTAAAAATCGGTTTTAAAAAATAATGAAGAGTAAAACTCTTTCCTACCAGATTCCTGTTGAGAAGCATCCACTGCTAAGAGCTTATATGTCCTTTAGACCTGGAGGAGTCGGGGCTTAAAGGATGTATTGAATGGAGCAGGGGAAGGAGGGAGAGGCAAAGTGGGATGAGGATGGAACATGTCGGGGAGGCAGGAACTGGGGCAGTAAGGCAGGAGACTGGCCTGGCTAGAGCCGGGGTGTATAAAGTTGTAGGTGATGTAGATGCAAGGTGAGTCGTGGCTGGGCCATGGAGGGCCTTCAGTGCCAAGACTCTTCCACAGACAGGCGGCCAGTTAGCCTGTGATCTGCTGTGCCACAGACACCCTCATCCCCCCTTAGAACTCCTTAGAAACAGTGCATAGCTTCCTCAGAGAGGAAGTCTTGAGACGGCAAGTTTAAGCTAGATGCCACTGAAAATGAAGAGCCACAGGTGGACAAAGTTATCTCACCATCAAGGATTTGGGCGCTATAACTGGCTCTCTGAGATCTGGTCCCGGAATATTGGGTGATGGCAGAGGGTAAAGGAAAAATGAGTAAACACACCAGGCTCAAGATGAACCAGCTGTGTCTGTGTTTCACAGTGTTGGCCCATCGGTTGGTTACTGTTAGAAAAACATGTAACAGCATTTTATCATCCTGGGACCCTAATAGTTTGGGGGAGGCCATGGCCGTCATGCCATCCAACACTGACTCGCTAGGGAGCCATCATGGAGGGACATCTCTAAAATGGTTATTCTCGAGAAGAGGGGTCCTGGATATAAGAATCTCACATCCCCCTACCCCGTCCAGTGAGGTTCCCGTAGGTCTATAAATCTCCTAGTGAGATGCTGGCAGTGTGTACTAAAGGCTGAGAACCTCTGCGCAAACCTCCTTAGACATATTTTAAACCCATATCATTCCTCAGCATTCTAATCGCTATAGGCTTACTATCTCCTGTTATAAAAGAAGACTCCCATTTAGGAGTACAGGGAGGGGCTTCCCTGGTGGCGCAGTGGTTAAGAATCCGCCTGCCAATGCAGGGGACAGGACGTCGAGCCCTGCTCCGGGAAGATCCCACATGCAGCGGAGCAACTAAGCCCTTGCGCCACAACTACTGAGCCTGCGCCCTACAGCCCGTGCGCCACAACTACTGAAGCCCACGTGCCTAGAGCCCGTGCTCAACAAGAGAAACCAGTGCAATGAGAAGCCCGCACACCGCACCGAAGAGTACTCCCGCTCGCCGTAACTAGAGAAAGCCCACGCGCAGCAACGAAGACCGAACACAACCAAAACAAATAAATTTATTAAAAAAAAATTTTTTTTTTTCTTAAACAGTCGGGAGAGAGCCTATATCCACTCTTAGAAGTGTAAGCCGGCGTTGTTTACCCGGGTGTCCCCACACCTTCCGTCCCAATGGGATCGATATCCTTTAATGGTAAAGGGGCTTGAGTCCCCAGCATATAGTGTCAAAACCAGCAGCCCTGGCCCCCATCTCAAGGATCTGGGCGTGAGGAGAGGTTTCTTTTCCTTAGTTACTGCGTGCTTTTTGGATTCCCCAATTCACATATATCTGCCTTCACACTGCTGGTCTTGCCTCTCAGCTCTGCGTTAACCCAGACGGTGGAGCTCTGTGCCTTTTCTTTGCCTCCCCCAGGTAAGACACTTACGCGTAGTAGACTTTTACATTTTGAAGTTCATAGAGAGGGTCTCATCTCAGCCTAGGGCAGGACCTTGCCAGCCTCTAAAGAGTAGTTCCCCTTCCCCTTCTCCGGTCCCTCACTCCCCAAGGAAACCCCCAAATCCCAATTTACTCTGGAGAGCAATTTAGTTTTATCTTTGCTCACCTTCTGCCTTCCAAGCCCTGCCCGGGAGCCTATTTTTTCACAATTAAAATGGCCAAGAAAACTCTTTTGCTAAAAAAAACACTTTTCTCTTCCTAAAAGGAACTCTGCACTAGTATTGTTTTTTGTTTTTTTTTTAAATCCTGTTTTTTTGTTTGTTTGGGGTTTTTTGGCCGCGCTGTGTGGCGTGCGGGATCCTAGTTTGCAGACCAGGGATCGAACCCGCGCCCCCTGCAGTGGAAGCGCCGAGTCTTAACCACTGGACCGCCAGGGAATTCCCACCTGCACAAGTCTGATACATTCAAAATGGGTAAAAAGGATGTGCAGTAAAAAATCTCCTTGTCACCCAGACACCCAGTTCCCCTACCTGAGGCTGACTGGCCAACCACGAAGAAAGGGGAAGTTTCTGGAAGGAACCTGGAATCATTCACAGACTCAAAGGAACATTTGAATAACCAATCCTGGACAGAGACAAAAATGTGTCATCTCTGCTCCTTTCTGTGTGTTGGGATCATTCTTTCAAATTAACTGACTCCAAAAAAAAAATGGGGGACAAGACTATTCCTGACTCACATCTACAGCTTCACCAGAGAGAAAATCAACCTCAGCACCAGTAGAAGAATCCAAGGGAAGAGCTTAAGTCACATGCCCACCACTGGCTCAGCTACTGTGGCCAGGAGGTTGGGGTGCTATGATTGGGCTGGCTTGAGTCAGGTGCCTGCTTTTCAGTCACTGTGACCAGGCTGGAACTGTCACGGAACAAGATGGCAGCATCCATTTGAATTACACGGCTAGAGCCCAGAAAGAGCCATCCCCAAAGGGAAGGAGGTATATATACATGCCCAGAGGAAGGGAGAAGTGCTAGGCTGACAAGGTTAACAGGTACCTACTACATACATATATACAGTGGGGGTCGGGGGTCAGCTTGAGCCAAGGAGTGTTCATTCTGGGGTTCTCACTGACCCGGAAGCTGAGTGGAGCATGCTCCCCAGGGGGTTATTGATGGGAGAGGAGCACAAAAGCCATGGTCCCTGCCATCTAGAGACTTGCAGGATAGTAAGGGGAACAGACTAGAAAGGGTCTCAAAGCCGTGGTCTATAAACTTTCTTGAGTTAAAAAAATGTTTGGGCATACATATATGTATATAAATGTGTTAATATGTATGCTATAAATCATATGATAGAAAATTAAAGGGACAAGATAAATATTTTAAAGCATTATTAAACTTTATATTATTTGTGATTCAAAGAATACTTTTTCTCTGTCACTGAAAATGAGGGTTTGGGTAAGATGATGTCTAAGCTTGCTCTCCGCTCTGCATGTTACGTTCGTAGTGTACAGATGTGGAGATGACAGGATACAAGTACCAAGAGCATATTTCCTTCATTCCTCTAATACCACTGCCACCAATGGGAATAATTGTGAACTGCATTTAAGTTTATTTGAAGGCATGTGTCAAGATCTGAGTGTCATTGGGAAAGGACAAATGGGTGGCATCTAAGAGATGCAACAAGGTGACATTTATCTTTGTGAATTCATTGCAGTTCAAGGCTTGGACCTTGCCAAAGCAAAAACAAACCAAAATGAGAAATTGCTTGTTACTGAGTGCTTGCTGTGTATTAGGCATTCAGCTGCACAAGCACCTTACTTACATCCGTTATCTTGCAAAGAGTAATAGGGATCGGGAGTGCTTCTCGAGCTCCTAACCTGTGACAGGCACTGTTCTAAGCACTTGATTTGAACTAACTCATGTAATCTGCACAATAACTCTATGATATACGTGCTACTATTATCCCTCACTAATAATGAGGTCATGGAGGTGCTGATAAGTTCATGACTTGCCCAAGGTCCACATCTAGTAAGTGGCAGCTCTGGGCTAGGGACCCAGATGGTCTCATGCCTCAGCCCACTTTCTAAATCACTGCACCATCTCTGCAAGCCCGTGAGACTGCAAACCAGCACCTGGTGCTACCTCCCTTGCACATTGGGAATTTGATCTAAATATTTTTCCATAGTTCCAGGCAGGGATGCTAAATCGTGCTGACTCTCAGAGACTGATGGCTAAACCAGAGTATCAGTTTAATAATTTCCAGGGGTGGTCTGGACATTTGCATCAGTCTGACCTGCATGTTGTCTCCCAGAAGCTACACGGGAACCTGCATCATCAGAAGTTTGCCTGGTGGACATAGAAACAGAATAGAGAGCGTGAGTTCTATAACTGAACCGTTTAATGACCTCAGTATCCTTTGTCCTGATATGTCTGCCTCCACAATCATGATACTTTTTTTATTCTGTATCTGACAGTAAGTTTTTGTTGCCCTGAGACATATCTCTAAGGCTGACTAATTTGGCCTGAGACATATCTCCAAGGCTGACTAATTTTCTCAGCCCGTCCCGTTTTTGTTTTTTTGTTTTGTTTTGTTTTGTTTTTTTTGCGGTACGCTGGCCTCTCACTGCTGTGGCCTCTCCCGTTGCGGAGCACAGGCTCCGGACGCGCAGGCTCAGCGGCCATGGCTCACGGGCCCAGCCGCTCCGCGGCATGTGGGATCTTCCCGGACCGGGGCACGAACCGGTGTCCCCTGCATCGGCAGGAGGACTCTCAACCACTGCGCCACCAGGGAAGCCCCATTTTTTCTTTAGGTGTATTAATGATTCAATCAATCCCCTGTCAGTCTGGTTGCCCTGGACATCATGCTTTCTCCTGGAGCTGACTTTTCCTATCCTTACCTTCTGATTCACCATTCAATCATCCAAAAATATTCATGAGCATTTCTGTGTGCAAGAAATGGAGGATAACGGTGGAGATATTTTAGTGAAACATAATTACTATGCAAACTAATGAAAAAATGAGGTTATTTCAGATAGTGATAAATGCTATGAAAAATTTCGAGCAGGACAGCAGGATTGAGTGTTGGGATGGAGGAGGGTGTTGGGCTGTAGACAGGGTGGACAGGGAATGTCTCTCGGAGGAGGTAAAGTCTGAACTGAGCCCTGCACACTAAGGAGAAGCCAGTCACGTGAACATACTTTCCTGTTGATCTTAAGAGTTTAGCTCTCAGGGGAATTGCTTCATGCCTGTCATTCGAAGTGGAAATTCATCGCCTGTCTCTATAGAGACAATGTGGCACAAATTACGTAATTACGGTTGTATGAGTGTTGTGTGTTGCATACTCAAATGGTAAGACAACCATGCTTTTCAATCCAAAACGCAGAATGCATGGTTTAACGTGTAGCGTGTGAGCTGGGTATGAAATCAGGGCTATCTTGGATTTTCCAAGGCATAATTACCATCATTGATAAGCTTCAGGGGGTTGGCCTGGACACCTAACCCACTGCTGGTATGAGAAGTGTATTTCTAGTTTCTAAAAAGCGAAATAACAGGTGTACTTTTGGAATAAAACTGCTTGCCATTTGGGACCGTATCTCTTTTCCCCAACCAGATTACACGTTCCTCCCTCAGAGCAACGTCTGAGTTTTATACTTTTTTGAATCCCTCAAAGCACCTACCAGAGTGCTGCGCACGTAGAAGACACGAAAAGGTCCATGCGTTTGCCTTAAATTCCGAACATGCACTTGACTGGGAAACCCCGAGTCCTTTTGTCCCTCTCGGGCTCGGAGTGCCCAGGTGCTGTTCACCCTCCTGCCGCATGGGGGCGCAAAGGGAATGCCGAGCGGTGAAGAGGAGCGGCTAGCGCCGGTATTGGCCCGGGAGGGCCGAACTCCCATAATGCACCTTGTATCAACACGGCGCTGGGGGCAGCTTCGAGGAGGGGCCGGGGGCGCCCAGCGGACCGGCACGCACCTCGAGGCGTATCAGGCGGGGCCCGGGTGTTAGGGGGCGACTGGCAGCCATGGCGGAGTCGGCGCCTGCTCGGGTAAGAGTCCTCTTGGCGCGGACCCGAGGGCGCGTTCGGGACGGCGGAGCCCCGGCCGGGGCGGGGCTTCGAGGTGCGGGGCTGGGCGGCCGTGGTCCGCAGCTGGCGTGGGTCAACGCTGACCTCCCCGCGCAACCCCAGAGCTCTGCCCTCCCCCTGTCGGTTTCCTCCGCGTCGGACCACAGCCCCAGTGCCACGCGCCTTCGCCGAGAAACTTCTCGGAGGTTTGTTTCATGTTCTTGGATTTGCTACCGTCCCTACACGTTTTCTTCGCGCCCTAAGAGAGCTCGTTTGTTTCCAGGCTGGCGAGGGGGCGCGGATTGGAAACCCTGGGTCCCCGTCACTGCCAGTGAACTTGCCCGGTGCTTCGGGGACCCCAGGACTCTGCCTCTCCGCGACCATTTCGTTCTCGGGCTGATGGGTTTCCCTCGTTCCTTCTGCCGTGCTCTCCTGCTACAGACTCTGCCCTGGGCTGCAGCCGCAGGTTGAAGTCAGGCTGGGCTTCCTCTCTTTGGGACAGGTGTTATCTCACGGTGTAGTTGTTGGCTTTTGTCTGTGAAGCTGTCGATCCTTTCCCTCTCCCCCTTCCCCAGATGTCCCCATTCAGGGAATGGCAAGACGCGGAGCTTGGGCACGGTGTCGGGAAACTAGGTGTCAGCCGTAACTCAGCTGTCAGCTATCCACTTTAGTGATTTTAGGCAACTTTGTTCACTTGAAGCCTCCCTTTTCCTTAGCTGTAAGTTGAGAGTGTTGGACTAGTTACTAGACGATCTCAAAGGTTTCTGGCAGCTCTGACAATCTCATATTATTACAAAGTGGTGGTTATTTTGATGATACAAGATGATTTGTTATAGGAAGGGTAGATGGAGTTTAATTGGTTTTTAGTGCAGCATTTCTCCGTCTAGAAACATTTTCAAAATCATGTGAGACCTTTGTGAGAATAGAGGGCTAAGGAGATCCTGTAGTGAAAACTTGATCATGAGCTGGGTTCACTGTATTTGGTTCTTGTAGGAAGTGGACGACGGGTGTGGGAGAGCATCTGTGGGTGCCAGGCGCGAGGGGACTAAGAGAACTAAGAGAACTAAGAGGGGAAGGATTGGAAGACTTAAAGAACACAGTGTTTGCTTTCAACAAATTATGGAAACAAGACACAAATGTTCATGATATCATGATATTTACCTCGTTTGATTCCTTCAAGTTAAGGTGATCCAGTCAAAGACTTGCCTTTTCCCCAGGATCAAATTGTAGTACTAAAGTCGGGCAGGAGGACAAGTTACTAATTTCCAGAGTACTTCTTGACTGGTCGGTGCGGTTATCTACATGTCTTCAACAGGCCTTGTTAAAAAGAAGTCTTAAAGATCCTCCAAAATCCCCAACTATGCTTTAAGTAATTTATGGATCTGTCATTGCAGATCGTTTTTTTGTTTTTTGGTTTTTGTTTTTTTGCGGTACGCGGGCCTCTCACTGTTGTGGCCTCTTCCGTTGCGGAGCACAGGCTCCGGACACTCAGGCTCAGTGGCCATGGCCCACGGGCCTAGCCGCTCTGCAGCATGTGGGATCTTCCCGGACTGGGGCACGAACCCGTGTCCCCTGCATCAGCAGATGGACCCTCAACCACTGCGCCACCAGGGAAGCCCGCAGAACGTATTTAAATTGTCCTCGAGCATATTTCTTTTCTCATCTTCAGATGAAGATTCTGTACCTCTTATTTGACAGTATGGTCAAGTGGGTGCCCTGATGAAAACAACTAAAAATGCTGAGGCGGAAAAACAAATATATTTGAAATGTAGCTAGTAAAGAATACGTGGAGGGGCTTCCCTGGTGGCGCAGTGGTTAAGAATCCGCCTGCCAATCCAGGGGACATGGGTTCAATACCTGGTCTGGGAAGATCCCACATGCCGCGGAGCAACTAAGCCCATGCGCCACAACTACTGAGCCTGCGCTCTAGAGCCCGCGTGCCACAGCTACTGAGCCCGAGTGATGCAACTACTGAGGCCCGTGTGCCTGGAGCCTGTGCTCTGCAACAGGAGAAGCCACTGCAATGAGAAGCCCATGCACTGCAATGCAGAGTAGCCCCCACTCACCGCAACTAGAGAAAGCCCACATGCAGCAACGAAGACCCAACACAGCCAAAAATAAATAAATTAAATAAATTAAAAAAAAAAAAAGAATACGTGGAGCCCAAAGACTAAGTGAAAGATGGAGCGCTTAAGAGGTAAGCAGAGTTCTGAAGCCAACTTTGAGGGCATTTGAACATTCATCTGTAGTGTTTATGACCTCAAGGGGCCTGGAAAATAGAAGACACAACTCAGAGCCTACGGTGGGGAGTCTAAGACGCCTCCTACTCCAGTCTCATAAAACTGAGACTTCAAAGGGCAACATTCAGCGTGAACTGGAAGTAAGCTCTTACCGCCAAGGAGTGATTGCAGAGAAAATCATGTCAAACCTTGGTGCTGGGAGATGGGTGCAAGGTGCCCCTTGAGAATTCATGTTGACTCTCAAGTGGGTTTATCGCCTGAATTCACACGACCTTGGTGTCTGGGAAACCTTAAGCCAAGAATTTAGTTTAAAGTAGAGCCTCCAGCCGTCTATAAGAAATAAACACAGATCTTCTCCAGAGGAGTCTACACTTAGCTCAGACTTCAGATAATTCTCAGATAAAATTCCAAGAAAAATGAATTCACAAAAAAAAGTTATCCAAAAAGCGATGAAAAACTATGAGAAAAAGCCAGTAAAATTAATGGGCAACAAAATTAGACCTTTAGAGATTTCAGATATTGCAATTCCAGAAGAAAAACATATTGGAATTCCAGTAGGAAACACACACACACACACGCACGCACGCACGCACGCACGCACACACACAATCTGTACTGGAGGACATATTTGATGAATAGCTAATGGCTGAGGATATTGTCCATCCACAGATGACTTAGAAGTCCCGTAAATCCCAATCAGGATAAACATAAAGAAATCTCTACCTAGACACATAATAGTGAAAGTACAGAAAACAAGGCAGAGAGAATTCTTAAAAGCAGCCAAACAAAAAATATTAACTTCAAATGAACCATTGTAAGGCTGATGAGGTTCAGCTTCTCAGCAACAGTGGAAGCCAGCCAACAGTAGAATGGTTTCATCAAAGGGCTAAAAGAAAATAACTATGTAATCCCATATTTTAAAACTGTGCAAAAGTATCTTTCAAAAAAAAAACAGTAAAATAAAATATTTTCAGACAAATTAAAACGGACAATTTGTTACCAATATACTCTCATTAAAGGAAGTTCTAAAGGATATACTTCAGGTACAAGGAAAATTATCTTAAGTGGAAAGTGAAAGTGTAAGAAAGTATGATGATCCATTAAAATGGGTAAATCTAAACAACTATTGACTGAATAAAACAGTAATTATCCTTGTGGGTTAAAAACAAAGGCAGAGTTAAAATACATGGCAGCATTGATGTAAATGTTAGGAAGAGATTATCAGAATTCAGATTTTTAAAGGTCTTTGTAAGTAATTTCTAGGATGGTTGCTAAAAGACTAGAAATCGGCTGTATAACTTACAATTTAAAAGGTGGGGGGCATTTCATGGACGACGGGAGTGGGAGAGCATCTGTGGGTGCCAGGCGCGAGGGGACCGGGAAGACCCAGCTGAGGGTGTGTGGATTTGAGCATATGTGTTTCTAACCTGAGATCTCGAAATGCATCGTGATTCCTGTCCATTGGACTGTAAAGTTTATGTAGGTAATCTTGGAAACAATGGTAACAAGACTGAATTGGAACGAGCTTTTGGCTATTATGGACCACTCCAAAGTATGTGGGTTGCTAGAAACCCTCCTGGCTTCGCTTTTGTTGAATTTGAAGATCCCCGAGATGCAGCCAATGCTGTCCGAGAGCTAGATGGGAGAACACTATGTGGCTGCCGAGTAAGAGTGGAACTGTCGAATGGTGAAAAGAGAAGTCGAAATCATGGCCCACCTCCTTCTTGGGGTCGTCGCCCTCGAGATAATTATCAGAGGAGGAGTCCTCCACCTCGCCGCAGATCTCCAAGACGGAGAAGCTTCTCCTGCAGCCGGAGCAGGTCCCTTTCTAGAGATAGGAGAAGAGAGAGATCACTGTCCTGGGAGAGAAATCACAAGCCGTCCCAATCTTTCTTTAGGTCTCGTAGCCGATCTAGGTCAAATGAAATAGAAGACCAGTTTGCAAGAGGAGTGATGTACAGGAAATAACTTCATTTGACAGGAGTATGTACAGAAAATTCAAGTTTTGTTTGAGACTTCATAAGCTTGGTGCATTTTTGAAATGTTTTAGCTGTTCACATTTGTTTGTCTCCTGGAACAGTGACACATAAAGGTGTAATTCTCTATGGTTTGAAATGGATCATATGAGGCATGTAATATCAAGAATTGTTACTTTACAATGTTCCCTTATGCAAAATTGAATTTGCTATTGGCAAAAATTGAAAAGACTCTGTAGCTGAGTTACGGTATGCAGCTGTAGTTAAGCGGTCTTTAAAAGCTGCTGTGAACACAAAGCCGGCAGGTAAAAATTAAAGCTGCACCCTTAAACTAGATTAGAGGTTTAAAAATTCCACTAGTTTTCACACTGGACAAGAGGTTGTCCAGTGGGTTTAGAATCTAAGAAGTTTCAAGAAAGTTAGTTTACCTTTGCTTTAGGTCATAAGTTCCTTCTGTGTTTGCTGTATATGGATACATAGCTCTTTGTAATATGATTTGGAAATTTGAGACTATTCAAGATACGCATGTCCTGTCAGTTTAAGGGTACATTGCAGAGCTGAACTTTGAGTTACTGTGCAAGATTTTTTTTTCATGCTGTCATTTGTAATATGTTTTGTGAGAATCCTTGGGATTAAAGTTTTGGTTACAAAATAAATAAATAAATAAAAGGGGGATAATAGAATAAGAAAAAATCATCTAAAAGAAGGCAAGAAAGAAGATGGGATAAACAGCACAAAAAAGGTAAAAATAAATAAAAATAGATCAACAATTACAATAAATGTAAATGGACTAAATGTTGTAGTTAAAAGGCAAAGATTGATAGGATTGGTTAAAGTTCAGCAAATGGCTTATAAGAGATACAACTGAAAGATAAAGCTATAGAAATGGTTGAATATAACAGGATATGAAAACATGTATCAGGCTAATACTAATCAAAAGAAAAATGGCTTAACTGTATTAATATTGCTAGAGATAGAGGGCTACTACTACTTTTATAATGGTAAAAGACTCAATTTACCAGGCTGATAGGACGTTTCTAATCTTACGTGCACCTAATTATATTGTCTCAAAATATATAAAACAAAAATTGATAGAACTACAAGGAAAATTCATTATCATAGTAGAAATTTTAACACAACCTTAGTATTTTATCAAGCAGAGAAAAACTAGTAAGGGTGTAGTGCATTCAATAGAACTTTCTGAGATGATGGAAATATTCTCTCTGTCCTGTTCAGTGTGGTAGCTACAAAGTACATGTGGCTATTTGAGTACTTGCAACGTGGCTCAATAGCTGAGGAACTGAATTTTTAATTTAATTTCAATTAATTTAAATTTAAGCATCCACATGTTTCTAGTGGCTGTTATATTGGACAGCACAGATATAGAGGATAATACTAATTTTTTTATCCACATATCAATATATAATTTCAATGTTCAGAGAGATTAATGAAAAGAGAGAGAAGGCAAAAATACCCCATTAGAAATGAAAGTGTGTTCTGGTGGCTGATGCTGATTGTAGACTGGGACCTTAGGTAGGGTTGTTGAACAGAACATCACCATCACCACCAACAGCATCCCTCTCCATGTGGCTTGGGATTCTTCAGCTGATTCCAGCACCTACATGCCTATGATTTGCTCTGCTTGACATGGAGTGGTGCAGACACAAACTGTCCCTGACAAACCCTCCTTTAATTGCAGATTTGTGAACAAAATAGATGTTGTTGTCTTAAGCCACAAATTTTGGAATTATTTATGATATAGCAATTGATGATTGGAACAGATACCTATGGAATATATTTAAATACCAAAAGGTTTTAAAAAATACCTTACAAAAGGAGTATATACTGTGTGTGTGAATTGAAACATTTTATCCTAAAGTTGTCACTTCTCAAATTTATCTATGGATTTGATGCAGTGCCAAACAAAATCTCTAAAGATATTTTTATGAAACCTTTCGAGCTTGTAAACTATCAACAGGCCAAAATTAGTCAAGATACTCCTGTAAAATAAGGAGGTGGGACAGGTATCAATAATTATCAAAAAGCTGTGGTCATTAAGATGGTAATTTTGGTAAAGCAGTAGAAAAATTGACCCATAGAACAGAACAGAGATGCCAGAAACAGACTGACTGTATGTATGAAAACTTGTTTTATGACAGAGATAGCATTAAAAATTAGTGGGTAAATGATGGATTTTTCATTATATAGTATTAGATCTATTGACTTTCCATATGAAAATCGAGGCTTGCACTGTACACAAATACTGTCTCAATTCTAGTTGAGAAAAATACTTAAATGTGAAAGTCAAAACTATCAAGTGTTTAGAAGACAGTATTGTGGGATATAGATTTTTTTTTACACCTGACACAAAAGTTCAAACCATAAAAGAATTAATACTGATAAATCTCAACTACATTAAAACTAAGGACTTTTAATCAAATGATAATAAAGAGAATTTTAAAATGAGGCACAAATAAGGGAAGTTATTTGTAACACATATGACTGATAAAGATTAGTATACAGAATTTACAGAGAAATTGTATGAGACAACCTCATAGATCCTATGAGAAGTCAGATAACCCAAAAGATAAATGGATTAAAGATTTCAGTCAGAGGAAGTTCGAATGGCCAATAAACATAAAAAGATGCTTACCCCTTGTTAAAAATCAAGGAAAATGCAGGTTAAAACCATGATGAGGTATCATTTCAGATCTCCTAGAGGGACACAAATTTTAGTTTGACAGTAACAAATGTTGATGAAGCTGTCGAACAGCCAGAATACTTACAGACTTCTGACAGGAATGAAATTGGTATGACTGCTTTGGAAAACATTTGACATTATCTGCTTAAGTTCAGGATGTGTATATACCCTATGAGCCAACAATTCCCCTCCTAGGACTATACCCTTGGGAAACTTGCCCATGTCCACTAGAAGCCAGACACAATTCTATTTATCATAGCACTGCTTGTAATGACAGAGATGGGGAAACATCAATAGTGGAATAGAAAAATAAACTGGTATAGTCACATGATGGAATATTATACAGCATTGAAAATGAATTAATTAAAACCACCTGCAACAACAGGCTATTCCCAGGAGTTGTAGAAGAGTGACTTGTTCATATAAAATCCTAAAACATGCAAAATTTAAAGAATATATATTTTTTGGAAACGAACATGGAAAAGGGCAGTTAATAGTAAAAACCAAATTTAGAATAGTAGTTACTTCAGAGAGTTGCACAAAGGACTGTAAAGGTGATATATATAAAACACACACATACACACACGCACGGGCATACCTCATTGTATTGTGCTTTGCTTTATTGCACTTGGTAGATACTGTGTTTCTTACAAACTGAAGGTTTGTGGCAACTCTGTGTTGAGCAAGTCTGTCATCCGCCATTTTTCCAACATATTTGCTCACTTTGTGTCTCTGTGTCACATTTTGGTAATTCTCAAAATATTTTGAACTTTTTCATTGTTATTATAATTGTTATGGTGATCTGTGAACTTTGAGGTTAATATTACAGAAAGAAGGCTCAGATGATGGTCAGCATTTTTTAGCTGAAAAAATTTAATTTTTTAATTAAGGTATATACTTTTTTTAGACATAATGCCATTGCATTAGACTACAGAATAGTGTAAACATAACTTTTTCTATGTACTAGAAAACCAAAAAATTCATGTGACTTGCTTTATTGTGATACTTGCTTTAAGAACCCACAGTATTCTCCAAGGTATGCTGTGTGCATGTGTATATGTGTGTATATACATATATATTTAATTTTAATTAATTAACTTTTTAAACTGAGTGGTGGTTACATGGAGATTTGTTGCCACTACTTTATATATTTTATGTATTATGTAAATATTCTTTTTTTAACTATTCAATATTAAAAAGTCATGGTATCTCAGAGTTAGAAGTGACCTTAAATATCATCTAGTCCAGCTTAAGCAAGTATCACTTTAGAGCGTTATTTAATTGTTTAGTGTTTTACTCAAGCAGATTGTAGGTGTCTTAACAACAGGGGCTGTGTCTTGTACTTAATGGGTTTCAGACCATGGCTGCAGGCCCAATGTATGATACATGATCTGACACTGTGATACAGTATGCAAGCAGGACTGTCCCGGAAAATCTAGAAATACAGTCAGTGTAAGTATACTTTTAAAAAATTTCTCACTACCTTCAGGAATGTTCTTATATATGGAATTTAAGAAAAAAAATTATGGAGGAATACGTGTTTATTGAAAAAGTCAAACAAGCAATAGTTTATAATCAAAGATTAAAATTCCTCTCTCTCATGTCCTGAGGCTGACTTGTGTTAGTATAGTTTGGTGAATATCTTCCCAAACCTTTCTGTGTGTGGAAACATATACACATATCTTTTCTCTTCTTTAGGAAAATGAAGTCAGAATAAATATATTTCCCTAAAAGTTGACAGCCTATCAATGTATGATGAACAGTCTTCCAAACCATACATATAGATCTAACTCATTCTTTTTAACAGTCGTATAACATCATCTTTGGTTGTGCCATAATTTATTTAACCATTCTCTTATTAATAGACATCTAGAGGGAGTTCCCTCATGGTCCAGTGGTTAGGACTCAGTGCTTTCACTGCCGTGGCCCGGGTTTAATCCCTGGTTGGGGAACTAAGATACCGCAAGCCACGTGGTGTGGCCAAAAAAAAAATTACACATCTAGATTATTTCCAGGTTTTGGCTATTCCAGAGAATGTTGCCAGTAATCATCTTTGTATGTATGTCACTAAACAATAATGCCATTTATTTTTGAAGATTCCCATGGTGGTATTACTAGGTGAAAGGGTTTTTAATGACTTTCTGGATGTTTTCTTTCCTCAAAGTTTGTAGTATTTTTCATTCCTTCCAGGAGTGTTATGAAAGTGCCAGTTTTACCACATCATAGTCAGCTCTGAATGTTGTTCCTGTCCCTTTCTTTCATATTTCTCAACCTCGTGGGTGAAAAGTGGTTTCACTTGGTTGTATCTGCATTCCTGACTGCTAATGTGGCTGTCTTTTCATTGGCTTATTGACCACCCGCATTTCCACTTTCGCAAATTATTTATAGTTGCAGTTTTATCCTTGGGTTGTTTATCTTTTCTTTGCGCTTCATATCCTGTTTACAAATGTTCTCTCCCTGTTTGTTTTTAGACTTTGTTTACGGTATCTTTTTTTTTTTTTTTTTTTTTTGCGGTACGCGGGCCTCTCACTGTTGTGGCCTCTCCCGTTGCGGGGCGCGGGCTCCGGACGCGCAGGCCCAGCGGCCATGGCTCACGGGCCCAGCCGCTCCGCGGCATGTGGGATCTTCCCGGACCGGGGCACGAACCCACGTCCCCTGCATCGGCAGGCAGACTCTCAACCACTGCGCCACCAGGGAAACCCTATGGTATCTTTTATGATAGCTAATATTTTCTCCTTCCTTAACACTCTGAGTGCTGTTTACTGAGATATAATTTACATACAGTAAAATTTACTCCTTCGGCATAACTGTAGTTAAGTGAGTTTTGAAAAATATGTAGCCATCATATTACCAAGTTATAGAATATTGTCATCATCCCAGAAATTACTCCTAAGTAATTAATTTCCCCCAATGCCGGCCTCTGGCAACCACTGATCTCTGTTTTGTGTCTATAGTTTTGCCTTTTCCTCAGTGTCACGTAAATGGAATACAGTATGTAGCATTTTGTGTCTGGCTTCTTTCACGTAGCCTAGTGATTTTGATATTTACCCATGTTGTTACAAGTCTCAATAATTTGTTCCTTTTTATTGCTGAGGAGTATTCTGATATATGATATGTCTTTCCTAGGGCTGCTGTAAAAAAATCCCACCAACTAGGTGGCTTAACCAAAAAATTTATTGTCTCACAGTTCTGGAGGCTAGAAGTCTGAAATCAGGGTGTCCGCTGGGTTGGTTCCTTATGAGGACCGTGAGGGAGAGTCTGTTCCATGCCTCCCCCCTAGCTTCTGGTGGTGCCAGGTGTTTCCTTGACTTGTTGCCGCATAACTCCAACCTCTGCCTCCCATTTTCACGTGGTTGTCTTCTCCCTGGGTGTGCCTTCACATTGTCTCTTCTCTCTCTGTGTGTTTGTCTCTGTCCGTATTTCTCCTTCTTTATTAGGACACCAGTCACATTGGATTAGAGCCCACCGTCATGACCTCATTTTAACTTGATTACTTGGTAAAGACTATCTCCAAGTAAAATCACATTGTGAGGTACTAGGGGTTAGGACGTCCACATACCTTTTGGGGGAGACACAATTCAACCCAAAACATATGAATGGACACAGTTTGTCTGTTTATCCATTCACCAGTTGATGGACATTCAAATTGTTTCTGTCATGGTAGATAATTTAAAACAAAAGAAAAGAGGAACCTTGGCTTGCCTGCTCTTTTTAGCCTTTGACTATGTGGAAGAGGAGGGATGTTATTTCTCTGCTCAGATCCCAACCCACCTTCCTGTTTGGAAAAAGTGCTAGAAAGCAACACAGTGCTGGCCACAGAAAGGAAAGAGGAAATTCCAAAAAACTAGAGACTTAGAGACTTAAAAGCAGAACATGTGATGAAATGAATTAACCCAGTAATCTAATTTTTTTTGTTTCATTTGTATTTTTGTTTTATATTAAACTTTTCTTTAAATCTTTTTTAAGGGGGATATTTAAGCTTTTGACTTGTTTGCTCAATAATGAACTGAGCTGGTTAACTGGAGTAGGTCATGGCCAAACTTAAGTGTTCAGTTCTGTGCCGGTTGGTTTCATCTTGTCCCCTCCTTCTCCAGACCATAAGCTCCGGCCCTAGCAGTTCTTTCAAAGATATTTCCTTTCAGTGCCTTGTTCTCAGTGTCCTCATTATGGTTAGAGAAGCAGCCTTGAATCAAGTGTATGCTGTTACACTTGAGAATATGAAGTTTCAGGGGTTTAGGACTGAAATGAACATGCAGTGGCACAGTGAGGGCAAGAGGGCAGTTCAGGAAGACTTCCCAAGCGTTGGTTTTAGTAATTTTTTTTGCGGTACGCGGGCCTCTCACTGTTGTGGCCTCTCCCGTTGCGGAGCACAGGCTCTGGACGCGCAGGCTCAGCGGCTCCACGGCATGTGGGATCTTCCCGGGCCAGGGCACGAACCTGTGTCCCCTGCATCGGCAGGCGGACTCTCAACCACTGCACCACCAGGGAAGCCTGGTTTTAGTAATTTTGAGGTTCAGCCACAGTGATTTTTCTACTGTCAGGGACAGACCATAAAAATGTGAAGTCTAAGGACAATGTCCGAGGACTTAGTCAAGTCATTTAAGTACATGTTTATGAAGGATTTAGTAGGTGTTTTCACTGTACTAGTTGCTAGGGTGCAAAGATGAATGAGGTGAGTCTTGTAGGTCCTGCTAAGGAATTTTGTCTTGATTGTGGGGAGCCACTGAAAGGTTTTTAGCAGGGCTGACATGATCAACTATGAAGTCAAGCAGGAATGTGAAGTTGAGTGTGGATGTAAGTTACATCATTACATCATTTATCATAGCAAAGTATTAGAAATAGTCCAAAATATCAAGTAGAAAGAAATGGGCTTAAAAAATGAATACTGATGCAGGAAAGTCTTACGGAATATGCTGACAGTGAAACACAGGTAACAAAACATGTACAATATGATTGCAGTTTTGTTGAAAAAGAAATAAGTTAAAAGATGAAAAAAACTTATAGGAAATACACCAAAATTCCAACAGCTTATTTCTGGATGGTGGTATTTTACATACATTTTTCTTTCTTTCTTCTTTTCAGTTTTTTCTTGTTACAGTATAGATGTATAGTTTGCAGTATCAGAATGTAAAAGCACCTGCTTTTTATTTTTATTTATTTTTATTTATGTTTTTCATGCTTTTATTAGTTTACTAAGTGGTATATGCCTTTTTAAAAATAAATTTATGTATTTATTTATTTTTGGCTGTGTTGGGTCTTCGTTGCTGTGCACGGGCTTTCTCTAGTTGCAGCGATCGGGGCTACTCTTTGTTGCGGTGCGCGGGCTTCTTATTGTCGTGGCTTCTCTTGTTGTGGAGCAGGGCTCTAGGTGCGCAGGCTTCAGTAGTTGTGGCACATGGGTCAGTAGTTGTAGCTTGCGGGCTCTAGAGCGCAGGCTCAGTAGTTGTGGCACATGGGCTTAGTTGCTCCGCGGCATGTGGGATCTTCCCGGATCAGGGCTCGAACCCGTGTCCCTTGCATTGGCAGGCGGATTCTTAACTACTGTGCCACCAGGGAAGCCCCGCACCTGCTTTTTAAATTAAAAGAAAAGAAGAGAAGTAGAAACTAGGTGCTGTAAGTGCTCCTGGACCCACTGGACCCATTGTGTTTTTTCACCCGTTGTTTGGAAGTGACACTGACTGCCTGACCCCGTATCTGGTTCTTCAGCACAGGAGGAAGCGCCGCTCCACCCCTTTGACTTCTTCCACGCTGCCCCCACAAGCACCAGAGAAAAGCTCCTATTTGCAGACCACAGATATCTCACTCTGGACAGTGGTGGCTGCTATTCAAGCTGTGGAGAAGAAGATGGAGTCCCAGGCCGCCCGGCTGCAGAGCCTGGAGGGCCGGACGGGGACAGCCGAGAAGAAGCTGGCCGACTGCGAGAAGACGGCCGTGGAGTTGGGGAACCAGCTGGAGGGCAAGTGGGCGGTGCTGGGGACCCTGCTGCAGGAGTACGGGCTGCTGCAGAGGCGGCTGGAGAACGTGGAGAACCTGCTGAGGAACAGGAACTTCTGGATCCTGCGGCTGCCCCCGGGCAGCAAGGGCGAGGCCCCCAAGGTTAGCCTTGAGGGTTAAGAGTCAGACCAGAGGGGGTGGGCCCAGCCCTTTGTAAGTGAAGATTCCCAGTGGCTGGCTTTCCTTTGTGGCTCTGATGGGAGACACTCACCGTGTGACATTGTGATTTCAGGTGCCCAGGTCACTTGAAAGTGATGGAGTCTGTGTTTCAGAGCGGGAGCGGGAGAGCCTGGAGGGCTGGCAGAAGGAGCTCTACGCGAATGTGATGAAAAGCAACTATGAGGCTCTGGTCTCCCTCAGTAAGTAGCGGCTTTCTCCCTAGAATTTGCTCTCAGGCGTCCTACAGTTCTTGGCCAAGTAGCTTGTGACCCAGGCTGCACCTGTGATTCTAGTGGGCTGTGGGTCCTCTCTTGGCCTCAGGCAGGTTGAGAAATGGGAGTCTCCAGGCCCTCAGTGTAGGAAGACTTTTGGAAAGGTCTTGGTGTTGTGCATTTTATATTTCTTCTCTGTGCTCATGTAGTCAGTTCTTTTTTTTAAAAAAAATAATTAATTAGTTAATTATTTTGGTTGCACCGGGTCTTAGTTGCAGCAGGCGGGCTCCTTAGTTGTGGCATGTGAACTCTTAGTTGCGGCATGCATGTGGGATCTAGTTCCCTGACCGGGGATCAAACCCAGGCCCCCTGCCCTGGGAGCTTGGCGTCTTAACCCCTGTGCCACCGGGGAAGTCCCAGTCAGTTCTTGATAATATTTACTAATAGATAAGATGTCATTGTGTGCCTTAGTGTATAACATGGCTAGGGTTCCTCATGCTGCTTTTAATACTTAGGACTGCTTGGCAAGAAACCCTTTGTTGCCTGGGATGGGCAGACAGCACGGGCTCAGCAAACATTGTTTCTTGGCGTTTACCTGGAATTACAGGTGGTCCTTGTGGTCCCAGTGTTGCTTTTGTGTTGATGAGAAGTGCTGATTGATAGACGTACATCTTTATATGTAAAATATAGGCTATTATATAATAAATGCATTTTGTTTGGTTGACAAAATCTTTTAGAGTCTAGGTCCGTGAAGGCTTGTCAAGAAGGCCAGCATGCCTGGAGCAAAGTTGGGGGGTGGGGAGGGAAGTAGCAAATGGGTCAGAGATGGGACTGTGTGACCTCGACTGGGTCACGTGTTCTGCTAGTGGCTGTCTCCTTGTCTGTCATAGTGGGGGATAGCGGTGCTTACCTTACCTTGCAGTGTTGTAGCCCAGATAAAGTTAGATACCCAGAGAGGAGCCCATGTCTGTGGGTGGCAATGGTGGTGTTGGAAGCAAAGCAGTGGGCTCTGAAACCTGACCACCAGCGCCTCAAGCGGCTGAGAAGGGGCATTGAAGGCAGCAGTTAGCTGAATGGATCACTCGAATTGGCCATAATTTTCTAATTGTCCCAAACTGGTAAGGGAGAGTGACTTTGAATCTTTTGAAGTTTTAATATCAGCTCCTTGACATTGGTCACCTTGTTCATCGGCAAATGACCAGTACTCTCTCCTGGGCTCACACTGTGCCGTTTCCAACCCAGAGGTGCTTGGCCAGCCAGAAGGAGAAGCGGAGTTGGGTACAGAGATGCTGGGTGACTTGGAGGAGGAAGACTCTCATGGTGTCCACCCAGGTGAGTGGCTCCAGAATACGCCACCCCATGCCCGCTCCCTGCAGCCTGTAGTGAGCTGCCCCACTGCTAAACTGCCAAACACTGATTGTTAGTAACCTCATCTGGCATTTATTTGTTCTAACGTCCTTTATGATTATCATCAGTCCACCTATTATATGTGTATCTTACCTCCTTAACTGCTGTGTGGAGTCCCTAAGGTTCACGGCTGTGTCATACTTCTGTATGCCCTGCAGACAGTGTAGAGTGTCTAATAGGCCTTAGTCAAAACCCAGTGGAGATTGAGAATAGGGTTGGTCAGATCTTCAGGAGTGAAGCTAACTGGGTAAGGGGCAGAAGAAACTGTTGTAAACCAGGTAATTTGGGGAGAATGTGCAGGAAGAACAGAGCTGGATACGTGAATTTTTAAGCTATAGGTTTAGTTGTTTGGTTTTTAAAAATTATTCACATTTTTTATTTTAACACTCTGTTAACACTTAAATTAGCTTAGGTGTTACCTGTGTATATTTTACCATTTTCCACAGAGTTGAATACAAATTTGTGGACAAGCTTGGAGAATTTATAACACTGTTCTGTAAGAATAACATATTCGGATTTCCGATCAGTATGTCTCTACCTGAGTATAGGTTACATTTTCAGGTCTTGCAGCCCAGTCTGTCTCATCCTCTTCCAAATTATCCTGATTCCCTTGATCCTGGGGTACTTTGATTTGAGCCCTTCTGAAATTCACACGTTTGTTCAGCTCTGAAAAAACCGAAGGTGCTAGAATGTGATCTTTTTTGTGGCTCTTCTTTCTCTTGGCAGTGGAAGGGGTTATGATCAAGCAGGAGATACAGTACACGCAGGACAGCTCTGCGGATCTTCCTGGAGAGTTCTCGGGCATTGCCGAAGAGCACGCTTTCCTGAGCCCGGAGCAGCCCGAGCTCTGGGATGGTCAGGGACGTTCTGTCCTCTTGGAATCAGGTCCCGGGGACACTAATCCAGAGGAGCCCATTGAGGGCAGTAGAGACCCTAGCGGTGGCAGAACTCTGGGCTGCCCCCCGAAGCAGAAGTCTAACAGGCAGCTGAAGCTGGGTCAGCAGTGTGGGCAGGGCCTGAAGCTGAAAAGGGACACTGCTGGCCCCTACGAATGTTCCGAGTGCGAGGCCATCTTCCGCTGTAAGCAGCAGCTGGCCGCACATCTGCGGACCCACTCAGGATGGGAGCCTTACACGGCCTCGGAGCCAGAGGAGAGCCTTCGGCCCCGGCCCCGGCCCCGGCTTAAGCCCCAGCCCCGGAAGGCGAAGCTGCACCAGTGTGATGTGTGCACGAGGGGCTTCAGCTGCAGGGTGAGCCTGCTGACCCACCAGCGCTGCCACCTGCAGGAGGGGCCCGGTGCCGGCCACCGGGTCCAGGAGCGGTTCTCACCCAACAGCCTGGTCGCCCTGCCCGGCCACATCCCTTGGAGGAAAAGCCGGAGCGCCCTCATCTGTGGTTACTGCGGCAAGAGCTTCAGCCACCCGTCCGACCTGGTGCGGCACCAGCGCATCCACACGGGCGAGCGGCCCTACAGCTGCCCTGAGTGTGAGAAGAGCTTTGTCCAGAAGCAGCACCTCCTGCAGCACCAGAAGATCCACCAGCGGGAGCGGGGCGGGCCAGCCCTGGAGCCCGGAAGGCCCAACGGCCTGCTTTAGGGGTGCCAGCCCCTCGCCCGACTGGGGGAGGCGGAGGGGGCTGGCACTGTCCCCCCGAAGAGACAGTGTAGCGTCAGGGACTGACTTCTTTCTGAGGGGAGTCACTTTGATTTGCTTTCCCTTGACCAGGCGCCAGGCCGAGCCCAAAGGCTGTCCTGAAAACCATGGAAGAGGAAGAGTCGGGGCCAGGCCTCTCCTGCTGTCTTTACCGAGCTGCCGAGTTTGCCATCTCTGTGGCACCGTCAAGTCTCTGCTTTTCCCATCCTAGCTGATAGTCGTGGGCTGGGGTTGGCTCTCTGAGCCCGCAGGGCTGGTGGCCTGTTCCAGGGCCCGTCCCGGCATTCAGGTCTTCCCGAGGGTTGAGTCGGGCCAAAGGAGTGAGCAGATATGTGGAAGCATAGCCCTCTAGTTGCTCTTCTTTTGTCATCTCCTCGTTAATAACAAGTAGAAGAAATAATTTAAATGAACTGCTTAACCGTGCTCCGAAGAACCTTTTTTTTTGGAATTAGATTTTAGTTGGTTAAAAAAAAAAAAGTCTGACAATTTTTAAATTTCCAGAGTTGTAGAAGTTGTTCCTAACATGGGGACTGGGCCTGCCCTCTGGGAGGGGATCATTTATGGGGCTCTTTTAGCCCACCCACATTTAGTTAGGCCCGAGATCAGGGCCGTAGTGCTGGGCTCCCTCTTGTGCGGGTCTTGGCACTCCGGGATAGGGCTACCTGACCGAGAGGAGGAGGGTAGTAGGGTTAGACCCCAGAGCCCCTGCAGGGAATGAAGGGTCCTGTAAAGGAGCTGAGATACGGTCCTGCTTCTCTGAGTTTGGGTTTCTCTCTGCTCTTCCATCCCATCCTTGCTGCGGTTCTGCAGCCTCCCAGCATAGAAGACTACTTTTTACTTAAGGTTGTTCAGCTTATACCAGTGGTTACTTGAGTTGGTTTTTATTATACCAGTTGTTTCTTGAGGTTGTTCAGATCACACACTTTCCACAGTAGTTCTGGGATTGACTATTCCTGAAATGATGGGAGAAAAGCACACAGATGCCCATCTCTCAGGAGTGTTGAATGCCTGCCCCACTGTTATTTGGGGAGATGAGAGTGGGCTCCTGGGTCTTATGTGAATGTCCCCTTTGATGTTTGCAGTTGCCTAGAATAAAACTTACTACTAGCAAAAAAAAACAAACAAAAAAAACCAAAAACAACCCACAAAACTCCTGTTTGATGTTTTTCTCCATTTGTCAAGAATACCCTCCTGGGGCCTAGATGGAGGGGGTGCCTGACCTGGAGCGGTGCCAGAGGCCTGATGGCGTAGCCTGACCTGCATCCTTCCTTAAACCTAGGGAGATGAGAAGAGGCGTGGATGGGAAGACTCACCAACACCTGTGGTAATCGAGGGCTGCAGGCAGTTTGGGCGTCTGAGCGTCGGGAGGTAGAGAGGGCAGGTGAGACACGGTGGGTGCACCCGGAGTCCTGGGAGCAGTTAGGGGTATTGGCTTAGCTACACATGTGGCCGTATGCGTCCATCTTAAACATGGGGCTGAGTGGCGAATGTGAGAAGCTGAATGAGATCTATAACACTACCGTTTCTGTACATTAAAAACACGTACACAAAACAAATCACTTGGTAAGAACACATAGAAGCGAAAAGTTACATACAGGCGTTATGGTTGCCCGTGGGACGAGTGAGTGGGATATGGGGTTGAGAAGAAACAAATTAAATAAATAGATAAAAATGAGCTTGGTCACTGTAAGGTAAGGGATTATCTTGGTGTAGAAACGGAATGTGGAGGGAAGCTGTCGCAGGGCAGCGTCTTGAGAGGTGCTCAGCTTCCTTGTATGGAGGAAAACGTCTGGAGCATCTCTCCTAAATCCCTTCTCCAATCTCCTGCCTGCGAGTTTTTGCGATAGAGATACCCCCTATCCCATCCTTGACTATTCTCACCTCCCAGCGAGCGCTTTAATGTGACCAGCCTTTGCCTCGCATCATGGGGAGAAAATGTACAAGATAGGGTCCTATTTCTCCAGCAAAGTTAGGTTCTTCTTGAGGCAGGGAAATGATTGTCTTAATCCATCAGACTAGTGTAATAATGGCTAATGTTTACTGAGCACTCATGTGCTAGCCACTGTTTTAAGTTCTTCACATAAAAATGAACTTAATCCTCACAAGACCCTATGTGGTGGGTATGATTATTACCCCATTTCATGCGTGAGATGCGGGAAGAGACCTGAAAGGTGATGGAGAAGCAGAGGTGGCTGTGAACCAGGCCATCGTGCTTCAGTGCTCACACACTCCACCACAGGCTCTGTTGCTTCTGGTTGACCACGATTAAGTACCTCGTGTCTGGGTTGGATTCTAAGTCCTTGTTACCCAAAGTGTGGTCTCTGCACCAGAAGCATTGGCACCCCCTGGGAGCTTGGTAGAAAGGCAGGCTCTGAGACTCACTCAGTCAGAATCTGCATTTTCACAGGATCTCCAGGTCATGCTCTGCACACACAATACACTGTTTTAAGTGATACAAAAAATCCTGCCTGCTTCAACTGTCCTTCATTGAAAGTCTGCTCTGCTGGGTGATGAGAAGGAAACAGACTGTGCAGCTGCCTGAAGGACAGGGCCGATCAAGTTAGATTAAATCAACATATAGTGAAGAGTGAAATGCCAAACATCAGAGACTAATCTGTCCAATCTCCTCCTTCCTATTCCACCAGGTAAGGGCCTAATCATCACCCACCTAGTTTTCACTCAGTAACCTAACTGGTCTCCTACCCTTAATCACGTCCTTTTTGCTACCAGGGTTATTGTCCTGGAACACAAATTGGACGTGGGCTTTCCTCAGAGCCTTGCAGTGCACTGACTGGCTACTGATAAAGAGCAAGCTTTTAAGTGTAGAGCTCAAGACTTGGACAACCTAACCTACTCTGGGTTTGTTCACTTTTCACACTAAATTCTCTATGCTGCTGCCACAGTGGGATTCCCGTCATCTAGTCAACAAGCCGTACTTTCCCACGACTGAATTCAGCTCAGGCTTTCCCTCTCTGGGGAATTCCCTTCTCTGTGACCCAAGTACTATTTATTTTTCACTACTCAGTTCGTAGGCCCCCTTTTGTGAACGCTTCCCTTGTTCATTTCTTTTATTCAACAAATATATGTTGAGCACCTATTATTTAGGTACTGTTTTAAATACTTGGGGTATGTCAGTGTACAGGACAACAGTCTTTGCCCTAGTTGAGTTTACATTCTCTCAAAATACATTTCCTTCAAAAAAATTTTTTTTAATTGAAGTATAGTTAATGTACAACATGTAAGTTACAGGTGTACAGTATAGTGATTCACAATTTTTAAAGGTTATACTCCATTTATAGTTATAAAATACTGGCTATATTCCCTGTGCTGTACAGTATATCCTTGTAGCTTATTTTATGCATAATAGTTTGTACCTCTCAATCCCCTACCCCTATGCTGTCCCTGCCCCCTTCCCTGTCCCCATTGGTAAACACTAGATTGTTCTCTATATCTGTGAGTCTGTTTCTTTTTTGTTATATTCACTAGCTTGTTGTATTTTTTAGATTCCACATATAAGTGATATCATACAGTATTTGTCTTTCTCTGTCTGACTTATTTCACTTGCATACTCTCCACGTCCATCCATGTTGTTGCAAATGGCAAAATTCCATTCTTTTTTATGGCCAAGTAGTATTCCATTGTATATATGTACCACATCTTTATCCATTCATCTGTTGATGGACGCTTAGGTTGCTTCCGTATCTTGACAATTGTAAATAATGCTGCTGTGAACAGTGGGGTGGAAATCTGTTCCCTTCTTGTGTTGTACCTTTGCATAGCCTTAGATTTTGTTCACTCGTGAATATCTGAGTAGCCTCCATGTGCAGAGTCTACAGAGGGAGGGATAAAAAGGTTAAATCAGATTTTGTTCTTGGGCTCACAGGCTGTCAAGGGACTTTAATAGAAGATAGAAAGTGAAGCTAAAATTCTGTAAGAGAACAATTACATTCAAGTTGCAGGACATTGGGAAAGGCTTTATGAGAGATGACATTTGAGCTGGACCTTTAAGGATGAGATGAAGGACATTCTAAAAAGGAGAGACATGACCCAACTAGACCTTATGGGGCATGTACCAATAAACACCAATTCATTCGACTTGGCTGGAGGGTGGGGTGGGAGGAGGGGAGTAGTGGGGGACGTGGTTGGAAAGAGAGGTTGGGGTCAGACTAAGGAGTTTGGATTGTATTGAGTTAGTAATGGGGAGCTGAGAGTTTTGAGCAAAAGGGTGACCTGAATCTAGCTGCGATTTGGGACTATTAACCTAAGAAGAGGTACAGCATGCTTTTGTTGTTGCCGGGGTGGGGGATATGTTAGAAGGTTTTTGAGTGAGAACAGCAAGAGCCACCGAGGATCTGACTGGGTGCAGCTTCAGTGGGAAAAGAGTGACGGACAAGATCACCGAGGTAGAGTCAACAGGAGGCGATGCTCTTTGAAGGCAGGGACCAGGTCTTAATTGTATCCAGATTCCACAGCTCTGAGCATGGGGGCTTCCCACATAGATGGTCACCGCACGTTTACTGAATGAACAGGTATAACAGGAATTCAGAGGATAGGGAGCTCAGTGCTGTCTGAATTAGGGAGGGCTTCGTGGAGGAAGGGGGATTTGGTTATACTTCTGGTCTCCATCTGCTAATACTTCCCCTCCTACCACTTTACAATTCTGGGTGGGTCCACTTTCTAATCTAAAGGTAGGGTGAGGGGGCCACGGGAATTCTCTCTCTGAGCTGCCCCATCTCCTGGCTGAGGGCACTAGCACTTGAGTATCTTGACCACCCCCAAACCCTACGTGACCCTAAGGGGTTGTTTTAGTGGCCCTCACCTTCTGACCCGCCCACCTTCTGCAGCACAGGCCGATGGCCAGCTGTCTCAGAGTGGGCTGCACCCGGGTGGAGTCACCCCTGTCCGTGCAGGGTCTGTGCCTCTACTTTGGAAATCCAGTGTTGTCAACTCACCCAGAGGTATTCAGGCCCTGGATACCTGATCCAAAAAAGAGCAAATCCACAGGAGACAGATTAATAACGAAGGATGCAGGTAATTTTAATTTATATTAGAGCTACACCTGGCCTGACACCAGGCTGGTCTGCTGCGGAAACCACATTATGGTGTCAAGTTTTTGTATTTTTTGTTCAATGTATTTATAAAATCAGAGCATGGGAATGAGAGGCAGCTTTGGGAGCTAATGCACAGGGCAGTGTCATCATTCAACCAGTAGAATCAGCGTTTCATGGCAACTAGTTAGAAATGAAATTCTGGACTCCTACCCACTCCAGCCTCAGGCCTAGAAACTCAGACCGGTGCCCAACAGTCTGTATTTTAACAAGCACTCCAGGAGAGCATGATGTACACTAAAGTTTGAATACTGACTTACAGAAACTCTTCTAAAAAACTCAGACCAGCTGGCAAAAATTAGAGCACTCTTCCCTGAACAAAACTTATTTAATACTAACATCTTCCTCTCCAATCCATTTTCCAGACTCTTTCTGTTTGCCTTGGACATTAACTCTTACTTTATGAGATCACAACTTATAAATTTATGAGAAATTTATAGTCCTTAATATATTGGTCTTAGTAACCCCTGCTGAGAACCGAGGGATGCTCTTCCTGTTTTCAGCACAAGTTTGTTTGCAAACTGTCTTAAGGTCAGATTACTTCAACAAGGATTTCCACAATAAACAATGCCATATATTGATTTGACTTGTTGTTACCTTAAAGTAACACTTCCTAAGCTTGCCCCAAATTCTATGGGTGCACCTTACTTGGAGAAGGTATCAATTTATTTATGTTCTTATTATATTGATTGACCACACTTTTGCTTGGGCCAAACACATGGGCAAATCATTTTCTCCCTCCCTCCCAAGAGAAAAATACTAAGAAAAGAAACAAAAACAAAGCATACACACAAAGAAAACTGCAGAGTAATTTCTAGTGGGAAGAATTTCCGGGCTTGTTGGACAAAGAGTGAGATGATTGGGAAATGCAGAAAAGATAGAAAATAAAAGTTAAATGGCATGCAGCATATTTTACTTTATATTCAGTGATTAACTGGTTTTCCAGAGCAAGGCTCGTGGGTTGCAGATGAGGAAAATAGGTCCTAGATTGAGTCGTTTATTCAAGATGCCTCAGGGCCTGAATTAGGGATGGATTTACTCTTGCTGCAGAGGATCCCCAGCTGGTGGCTGATGGGCAAGTGAAGACTGGGCGTGGCAAAGTGGGCTTCAGAGCACTCTTCGGAGGATACTTGAGTCGCGAAGGTGGGCCCCAGGGAAGGAGGAGGAGACCTAGGGTCCCCAAAGGGAGGTTTGGGGAGGGAGGCGGGGCTTTTTTTTTTTTTTAAGGAAATAAAAATTTCCTGAGGTCTTTCTATTTGTTCTGGCAAACTAATAAAGTTTAAAACCCTTATCGATCCCTCCCACCCCCCGGCTTTTCCCGGGCAAAATGTATAGTCACTTCGGGTCCATTAAAGGTGTTCAAATGGCAAATCAAGTGCATACACTTGAGATTACCCGGCAATGACTGACCGTCTTCCCCCAAAGTTTAGAAGTTTTCTGCGCGTTTCCTTTATTAGCTCCCTGGCTGGATTCCCCCAGCACCCCGGAGAGGGGTTAGGGTCCCACCGTGCCGGCCCTGCGCGTGGCCCGCGCCGCTCGGCCCAGGCCCGAGGGTCGCCTCCGCCCAACGGGAGCCCGTGTGGAGGGCTCCGCGGCGCGTGAGGCCCGGCGTCGACTCCCGCGGCCCAGAAGAGGGCGGGCACCCCGCTCACCCCGGGAGAACCCCGCGGCCGCCAGGTCGGGCGGGCGCGGAAGGCCGCGGGCCGCGGGCGTGCGGTCCTTCGGGCTGCAGGGGGCGCTGTGCGCACCCTCGGGCCGGGCCGCGAGCGCAGCTCTTGTTTAAAGGGCCGGCGGGGCACGTGGCTCGGACGCAGCTCGCGGCCGCCCGGCAGGAGCTCCGAGGCTGGGCGGCTCAGCTCCGCCTCCGCCACCGCGCCGCGCAGCGCCGCGCCGGGCCCGAGAAGTCGGGCCTGAGGAGAGCCAACGAGAGAAGGACGCGGGCAGCCATGGCCGAAGCGGCGCCTGCCCCGGTAAGCGCCCCCACGCGGACGCCCAGCCCGGCCAGGCCGCCGACTCCACCGCCGCGTTGGCCCGCGCGGGTCTCGGCCGGGCGGTCCGAGCGGCCCGCGCGCCGCCTCCGCCCAGGCCCGCGCTTCGGGCCCTCTCGTGCCGCCTGGCCGCCCTCGTCCGGGCCGGGCTTTGAGGCCGAGCAGCCGGGCGGCCCAAACGCGAGGCCGGGCGCGGCGGGCGTACGGCCCCGACGTCGGGGGACAGGCCCGGCTTTCTAGTTACACTTAAGATGACAAGCCCTGGTCTTTGAACCGAATGGCTGTTTCCCCGCCCCGTCCATTGTCTCACTGGAGGTCCGGCGGCCCCGGAGGCAGGCACGGGGGCTGGGGCGCCGGCCCTATTCGGTTCTGACAACCGAAGTCTGGGGCTCAGGGCGGGGAGCGGCCCGAAGTCGCCCACCTAGTAGAGGCCAGAGCCTGACGCCCACCTGGGTCTCCAGAGTTACACCCCCGTTAAGGTGCCCAAGTGTTCTTCTGACACCTAAGAGGTGTTGAGTGCTGTTTACTGGGGGGATTGTAGGTGTGGTGCTTTTGTTGTTGTTTGGGGTTTGTTGTTGTTTTTTTTGTTGTTGTTGTTTAGGATCAGTCTAGCAGATGTTACAATGTTGGCTGATAATGTGCAGTGTGTCCAATTCGGAGAAAATAATCTTCTGTCCTTTTTTGACATACTCGAAAAATATTTGTAAAGAGTTCAATAAATGGTGTCTATTATTATTAATACATCTTAATAAAGTTTTTGAAGCCGTGAGTTTTCTGGATGCTGATTATTGTGGATGATTTTTAAGGAGGAACTTTTCTCTCCTCTTTAACTAGTGAGTTTGGTGTGTGCTTTTTTAAGGGTCCTCTGAGTGCAAGGGAGAAGAGGATGGGAGTTCTTGGGGTTTATGGCCCCCAGGAAGGCCTTTCTGTAGGGGGACAAGTGACCTCTTCAGCTCCCACTTAGCCCAGGGCCACTTTCTCAGTACTCTTTCTGACCATTCTTATCCACCCACCCCTTTTCCTCTGCTGTCTTGTAGCACCTGAGATCCCAAGAAACTCCTCAAACAGGACAAATTTGCCCTCAACTTCCGTTAGCCCATGGTATCACACTGTTATTTAATTTATTATGGCTATTTTTGTACAAAACTTTTCTCCAGGAGAAGGAAGAACCACATATTTTTTTCTGCATCCCCATTGCTCCTTTACTATGACAGATGTTCAGTAATTGTTATTGAATGAATGTGTTGTTTAATTGTTTAGTCAGTCGCTCATTCAGTAGGTATTTATTGAGCGTCTTATATGAATGAGGCAGTCTTTTAGAAGCTTACGTCGTCATGGAGCTTATGTTCTCATGGGGGAAGCGAACCGTAACACAGGCATACACATGGCACGATCACAGATTAAAAGTGCTGTAAAGGAAGGGACTAGCAGGGAGCCTATGTTAGATGTGTCAGTCGGCGAAGGTCTCTTTGAGGCAGTGTTTAAGCTGGAGCCTTATATGAGAGGGAGCCAGGCGTACAGAGAGGTGTGGGAAGACCTAACACAAAGGTGGAGGAGAGAGCTAGGTGCATCACAGGAATCCAAGGAGACCAGGGTAGCTGGAGTGTAGCTGATACCCAGGAGGATATAAGGTCAGGGAGGTAGGCTGGGATACGATAAGAAGTTTAGGTTTTATTCTGGGTACACTGGGAGGCTGTTGATCGGGGACTGAAATGATCTAGTCTGTGTATTTAAAAGATGACTGATCACCCAGTTGGGGGAGAAGGGCGAACTGGGGAAACCAGCTGGGCAGGATTGCAGTGGTTTGGGGGAAAGATGATTGGGACTTGGACTAGTCACGGCAGAGAAGGAGAAAAGAGGATGGATTAGAGATAGTTTCAGAAGTTACACGGATAGGACTTGATGGTGTTTTGACCATGAGAATGAGTGCAGTGACGGGATGAAGTGTCAGTTCACCTTTCCAACAAGGCTTTTAGCGAGATGAACTGGGACTGAGACCTTGTCATCAGGCACCAAGGTAAGCTGAGGCACTGCAGGAGCTCTTTTCCGAGATGCTGAAGGACATTGTAATGAAAGAGGAGGAGGAAAAAGGCCGTGTGAACTGCTGCAGCCCTGAGCCAGAACCACCATCGTCGTCAACATCCTCCTCACGATCAACAACACAGGGCTCACATTTATTGAGTATTTGCCATGTGCTGGACATTGTTAAGTGCTTTTTACAAAGATTGTACCATTAATTCTCACAATCCTATCATGTAGGCACCGTTATTACCCCCCATTTTACAGATGTGGGATTGAAGTTGAAATGCTTGCCAAAGTCAGCCAGCTCCTGAGTAGTGGAGCTGCCAGCTGCACTCGGGTTGTTTGACTGCAGAGCTTCTGAGTTTCGGAGGAGGAGACTGAGAGCCGGAAAGGAAGTCACCTGTGTGGGGCCACAGATGCTTTCCCGCTTTGGCCGTGCCTTTCCTCCTGTTTCCCACTTGCTGACACCCTGGTGCAGCCAGTGTTTCCTGTCCTAGAGGCTGGATGTCCCCCCCTCCCCATCCCTGGCTGCCTGACTGGTCCTCAGAATCCCAGATGGGGTTTCACCTGGGCAGGTGCCATCCTGAGGTTTCATTTAGAGATGGACATTTTGACTGGATAATTCTGATAACATCTCTCTTTTCTCTTGTGGACAGGCTCCAGAGAGGGACAAGCAAACAGGGGATGAAAGGCCTTCGACGCCTTCTCCATCACCCCAGCTGGCTGCTGAAAAGAGCTCTTACCTCTACTCCACGGAGATCACGCTGTGGACGGTGGTGGCCGCCATCCAGGCCTTGGAGAAGAAGGTGGATTCCTGCCTGGCCCGCCTGCTGACTCTGGAGGGGCGGACAGGGAAGGCCGAGAAGAAGCTGGCCGACTGCGAGAAGACGGCCGTGGAGTTGGGGAACCAGCTGGAGGGCAAGTGGGCGGTGCTGGGGACCCTGCTGCAGGAGTACGGGCTGCTGCAGAGGCGGCTGGAGAACGTGGAGAACCTGCTGAGGAACAGGAACTTCTGGATCCTGCGGCTGCCCCCGGGCAGCAAGGGCGAGGCCCCCAAGGTAAGCCCTGGGCGCTGGGGGTGGGACAGCCCGTGCCCGTCAGCGTGCGGGTGAGCGTGCGTGACGCTGTGGTTCCAGGTGCCTGTGACCTTTGATGACGTGGCCGTGTATTTCTCGGAGCAGGAGTGGGGCAAGCTGGATGAGTGCCAGAGGGAACTGTACAAGCACGTGATGCGGGGCAACTACGAGACGCTGGTCTCCCTGGGTAAGGC
>NC_041218.1:6998391-7019202 GCF_002837175.3 Physeter macrocephalus | reverse complement strand
GCCGAGAAGAAGCTGGCCGACTGCGAGAAGACGGCCGTGGAGTTGGGGAACCAGCTGGAGGGCAAGTGGGCGGTGCTGGGGACCCTGCTGCAGGAGTACGGGCTGCTGCAGAGGCGGCTGGAGAACGTGGAGAACCTGCTGAGGAACAGGAACTTCTGGATCCTGCGGCTGCCCCCGGGCAGCAAGGGCGAGGCCCCCAAGGTAAGCCCTGGGCGCTGGGGGTGGGACAGCCCGTGCCCGTCAGCGTGCGGGTGAGCGTGCGTGACGCTGTGGTTCCAGGTGCCTGTGACCTTTGATGACGTGGCCGTGTATTTCTCGGAGCAGGAGTGGGGCAAGCTGGATGAGTGCCAGAGGGAACTGTACAAGCACGTGATGCGGGGCAACTACGAGACGCTGGTCTCCCTGGGTAAGGCTGTGTAGGCAGTGCTCTGGGCCTCGGTCCACAGATGGGCCTCCTGCAGTCTGGGTCTTGGCTTTGGCTTCTGTTCCTCTGGGGGTCTCTGCATCTCCGTGGGCAGCTGCGTGGCGGGTGTGCAGTCCTGACCCAGCTGCCTCTGTTCTGTGTGCAGATTATGCCATCTCCAAACCGGACATCCTCACCCGGATGGAGAGGGGAGAGGAGCCTTGCCCAGAAGGCCCGAGGGGCCGGGAGGAGGGGAGTGACAGAGAGGAAGCACGCCCAAGGAGGCTGGGTGCTGGTGAGTGGGGGCAAGATGGGGGCGTGGCTGGGGACAGTGCCTCCGTGTCCCCAGCCTCCCGCGCTTCCGAGCCGTGAGGCCAGGAGAGAGCGCAGGCCCTTAACCCAGGGTGGGCTGTGTCCTAGCCCCCATCACCCGTTTCACCTACCTCCGCCTCTCACCTCTGGCAACCGCCCATCTGTTCTCTGTATCTATGACCTCGTTTTTGTTTCTTTGTTTGTTTTTAATAGATTCCACATATGAGTGAGATCATACAATGCTTGTCTTTCTCTGACTTATTTCACTTAGCATAATGTCGTCAAGGTTGTCGCCAATGACAAGATTTCATTCTTTTTTGTGGCTGAATAATATTCCATTGTATGTATATGCGACATTTTCTTTATCCATTCATCGATCAGTGGACACTTCAGTTGTTTCCATGTCTTGGCTATTGTATATAAATAGTGCTGCCGTGAGCCTCAGGGTGCAGATATCTTTTTGAGTTAGTGTTTCTGTTTTCTTTGAAAGAATACCTAGAAGTGGGATTGCTGGATCATATGGTAGTTCTATTTTTAGTTTTTTTGAGGAACCCCTATACTGTTTTCCATAGTGGCTGCACCAATTTACATTCCCACCAACAGGGTACAAGGGTTCCCTTTTCTCCACATCCTTGTCATTTCTTGTCTTTTTGATAATAGCCATTCTGACAGATGTGAGGTGATATCTCATTGTCGTTTTGATTTGCATTTCCCTGATGGTTCGTGATGTTGAGCATCTTTTCATGTGCCGGTTGCCCGTCTGTATGTCTTTTTTGGAAAAATGTCCATTCAGATCTTCTGTCCATGTTTTTTTTGGTTTTTTGGGGTTTTTTTTGCGGTACGCGGGCCTCTCACTGTTGTGGCCTCTCCCGTTGCGGAGCACAGGCTCCGGACGCGCAGACTCAGCGGCCATGGCTTACGGGCCTAGCCGCTCCGCGGCATGTGGGATCTTCCCATGTGGGATCTTCCCGGACCGGGGCACGAACCCGTGTCCCCTGCATCGGCAGGCGGACTCTCAACCACTGCGCCACCAGGGAAGCCCTGTCCATTTTTTAATTGGATTTTTGTTGCTGTTGAGTTGTGTGCGTTCTTTATATATTTTGGATGTTAACCCCTTATCAGATGTGTGACTTGCAAATATTTTCTCCCATTCAGTGGGTTGCATTTTCATTTTGTTGATGGTTTCCTTTGCTGTGCAGAAGATTTTTAGTTTGATGTATTCTCTCTTGTTTATATTTGCTTTTGGTGTCAAATCCAAAAAATCGTTGCCAAGACTGATGTCAAAGAGCTTACCGCCTATGTTTTCTACTAGGAGTCTTATGGCTTCAGGTCTTACCCAGTTGCCTTTCTTTTTCTGATTGTGAGCCTTATCCTTCTGTTATAAAGTTCCCCATCAGCTTTTCACCTAATGATTTTATTAGCCATTAAAGATTGTTGCCTGGATTCATTATTTTATTAAGGGTTGCAAAATGGTGAAATTTGGTCATTACTTTTGCGCCTAATAGCTGAAATTCTTTTATAAAGAATAATTTCCCTGCACTTACCTGGTGGCACAGTGGTTGAGAATCTGCCTGCTAATGCAGGGGACACGGGTTCGAGCCCTGGTCTGGGAAGATCCCACATGCCGCGGAGTAACTAGGCCCGTGAGCCAAAACTACTGAGCCTGCGCGTCTGGAGCCTGTGCTCCGCAACAAGAGAGGCTGCGATAGTGAGAGGCCCGTGCACAGTGATGAAGAGTGGCCCCCGCCTGCCACAACTAGAGAAAGCCCTTGCACAGAAATGAAGACCCAACACAGCCAAAAATAAATAAATAAATTTAAAAAAAAAAGAATAATTTCCCTAACTAACTCTTTTAGTTACCTTGAAGTATAGTCTGTACAGAAAAGGCAGGATAGGTGCTTAATTCTTTGCCTTCATCAGGTTTTAGAATGAAGAGTTGCTTCCTTAGATACCTCCAAAGGTGACCAATACTTGGGCTTTTCTTTCTTTTTTTTTTATTATTATTATGACTTCATAGATTGTTGAGTATTTTATACATGCAGTTCTTTGCAGCCATTATTTCCATGCTTAAGTTGTCCCATTTTTAGCTCTTGGGAGCCCCTTCAAGTTGACCTATAGGGCATTTTGATGTAACTTTGATGGTGTTCAGACACCATAAGATGTTCTAGTTTCATCTTGTATATTTCCTTCCCCAGACCTGGAATAAGAGTTTCTCCAAGAAGTTTTATTTCTTTCAATAAGGAATGGTATTTAGAGACTGCAGTATGAGTTCCAGTAGTTGCTAATTTTTGGCATTACTTCTAGGCCTTCTCAGAAAATATGTATTTTTGAGAAGAAAAAAATCATGAGTTCATAATGATATTTCAAATTTAATGTCCTTTGATTTTATACTTGTATGTCACTTTTACATGGACATCTTAAATTCCTCACTATATTAGCATAATTACTTATTTACATTATCTTATATCCAAATATTAATATTTCATTATCCTATAATATCTTATTTGGAATAATAATTTGGAAATAATTTCAAATAATTGAGTCAATATTACTACTAACAATTACACTTCTAATTGAAATTTGAGATTTCTTTGCAGTTCTTTTTGTCATCTGAATGCATATTTCATTCAGGACTTAATAGACAAAATAATGCCTTTTAAAGTTGCTTGAAATAATTATTTTCTCTATGTGGTTATGCCACCAACTTGATATACAGTTAAGTTTTTTTTGTTTCTGCTTCATTTTATTTATTTTTATTTATTTATTTATTTAATTTATTTATTTTTGGCTGCGTTGGGTCTTCATTGCTGCTTATGGGCTTTCTCTAGTTGCACCGAGCAGGGACTACTCTTCATCGCGGTGCGCAGGCTTCTCATTGTGGGGGTTTCTCATTGCGGTAGCTTCTCTTGTTGCGGAGCACAGGCTCTAGGCACGCGGGCTTCAGTGGTTGTGGCACACAGGTTTAGTTGCTTCGCAGCATGTGGGATCTTCCCGGACCAGGGCTCGAACCCGTGTCCCCTGCAGGCAGATTCTTAACCACTGTGCCACCAGGGAAGCCCCTGCTTAATTTTAGATTTTTAGCGATGGCTCTTTTTACTTTTGATTTAATTTAACTTTTTGAAAATGTAAGACATGGTTGCAAAGTCAAAATGATTTAACAGGATACACTCAGGGAGGTCTCATTTCCACCCTTATCCCCTCCCTCTCCCTATAGATAACCATTTTTATTAACTTCTTGTTTATACTCCAGTGTTTCCTTTTGAAACTATCAGTTAATACATAGATACCTTTGTATTCCCCCATACTAGTTGTCTTCGAAATACTTCATAGCAGTATGTAGAGATCTCCCTCATTTTTTGTGTGAATATGGAATGTTCCGTGGTGTGATATACCGTAGTTTATTTATTTATTTATTTTTTGCGGTACGCGGGCCTCTCACTGTTGTGGCCTCTCCCGTTGCGGAACACAGGCTCTGGACGCGTAGGCTCAGCGGCCATGGCTCACGGGCCCAGCCACTCCGCGGCATGTGGGATCTTCCCGGACCGGGGCACGAACCCGTGTCTCCTGCATCGGCAGGCGGACTCTCAACCACTGCGCCACCAGGGAAGCCCTACCGTAGTTTATTTAACCAGTCTTCACTGATGGATTATTTGGGGAATAGCCAGTATATTGCTGATATAAATAATGCTGTAGGGAATATCTTGTGCATAAATCAGTTCATATTTTTGTCAGTGTATCTTTGGGATAGGATCCCAGAAGCTGGACTGCTGGGTCAAAGGTAAATGAATATGCAATTTTTAAAGAATTTATCACCAAATCCCCCTCCATAGGGGTTGTATCATTTACATTCCCATCAGCATTGTGAAAGAGGGCCTCTTTCCCCACAGCCTTGCCACTAGAGAATGTGGTCAGACTTGTAGGATTTTTGTCTGCATAATGGGTAAGAAGTACTTCAGTGTAGTTAAAAAAAATAAATGTATTAGAAATAATTTACAGACCATACAATTCACTCCTTTAAAGTATACAATTCAGTGCTTTCTATCATATTCATAGATAAGTGCAGCCAACACCACAGTCAATTTTATAACATTTTTGTCACCTCAAAAACAAGGTCTGTATCTTTCAGCTATCACCCTGAACTCCTTCCCAGCCCCCCAGCCATAAGCAACAACAAATCTGCTTTCTGACTCTGTAGATATACCTATTCTGGACATGTCATATAAATGGAATCATGTAGTATGTGATCTTTTGTGTCTGTCTTCTTTCACTTAGCATAATGTATTCAAGGTTCATCTATTTTGAGCTGTGTATTAGCACTTTATTTTTTTTTCTTATTTTAGTCAGATACATATAACATAAAATTTACCATATTAACTGTTTTTAAGTATACAGTTCAGTGATATTAAATACATTCACCATGTTGTGCCACCATCACCACCATTCATCTCTTTTATTCTTTTACTGAAATTCTGTACCCATCAAACAATAACACTCCCCCACTTTCTCAGTCCCTGGCAACCACAGATCTATTTTCTGTCTCTGTGAATTTGAGTACTCTAAGTACTTCATATAAGTGGAATCATACACTGTTTGTCTTTTTGTGACTGGCTTATTTCACTTAGCACACGATCATCAAGGTTCATCTATGTTGTAGCATGTGTCAGAATTTCCTTCTTTATTAAGGCTTTTATTACATTGAGGTAGTTTCCTTCTATTCTTAGTTTTTTGAGTAGTTTTTTCATAAAAGGATATTGAATTTTGTCAAATGTTTTTTCTGCATCAGCTGAGCTAATCATGTGGTTTTTTTCCCCCCCTTCATTCTCTTAATGTGGTGTATTCCATTGATCCAGTTTCATATGTAGAACCATCCTTGCATTCCAGGAATAAAACTCCACTTGGTTATGATATTTAATCCTTTTAATATGCTGCTGAATTCGGTTTGCTAGCATTTTGTTCATATTGGGATATTTGTCTGTAGTTTTCTTGTAGTGTCTGTCTGGCCACGGTAACAGTGTAGCTTTGTTTGTTTATGGACATTTTAATTTTTTATTCTGTGAAATATTCATGTCATTTCCCGTAGGAAGCTTTTTTTTATATATATAAATTTATTTATTTCATTTATTTTTGGCTGCATTGGGTCTTCGTTGCTGCACGTGGGCCTTCTCCAGTTGCGGCGAGCGGGGCTACTCTTTGTTGTGGTGTGTGGGCGTCTCACCACAGTGGCTTCTCTTGTTGCCAAGCACAGGCTCTTGGCATGCGGGCTCTGGAGTGCAGGCTCGGTAGTTGTGGCACACAGGCCCAGTTGCTCCGCGGCATGTGGGATCCTCCCGGACCAGGGCTTGAATCCTCGAATCCACGTCCCCTGCATTGGTAGGCGGACTCTCAACCACTGCACCACCAGGGAAGCCCCCTTCCCTAGGAAGCTTTTTAAAAATGCATACTTCTAGGCCCACCTAGAACTAACTGATAAGAATCTTGGGGGTGCTCCCCAGGGGATCTTTATATACCAGCCTGGTGGAGGACTTGGGATTGGGAACTACCGTTGAAATGTTCTGAGCCAGGAGTCCTTAAAAAGCCAGATCTTTGGTCCTGCTGTGTCATGACCTGTGTGGTACTATCGGATAACTTAACATGCTATGTATACCATTTCTTTTTCTCAGACATGGAGGCTTTAGTCTAGAATCTAGTTACTAGACGATCAGTAAAGTTCACTTAATTATCATACCCTGTGTTTGACCTGATGCTCCAGGTGACTGCATTTAGCCACTCCCCAGAGGCTCCTGGGAGACCTCTGCGTTGCCCGTAGTGTCACTGATTTGCATTTCTCAGGCCTTCCTCCATACCCAGAGCACATCTCCAGCCCAGTCAGCCCTGCCCAGAGGGAGCCAAAGGAAGGTCAGGCCTCCAAGCACCAGCAAGACTCAGAAACAAGAGTAACCCCACCTGGAACGAGCACTGGTGAGTGAGCGCTGGGCAGCCGTGTGAACAGGACCAGACAAGTGGTACTGAGCATAAGTGCTGCAGCTCGAGGCGCGGAGAGATGGCTGGGGGCTGGGCCGGGCCGGGCAAGGCTGGAAAGGGGCCCCTGAGACAGGCCTTAGAGGTAGATTTTGCTGGGAACGTAGGGTATTTTCAGCAGGGGAAGACAGTCTAAGGAAAGGTATGGGTTACTTAGGTATGTTGGGGGCCAGGTACACTGATCGGGCTGGAGTGAGGAGAAGGGCACAGGAGGGGGACCTTGGGTCTCTTCAGGGTTCTTAAGACAATCCCGTTAATGGGGCAGTACGTGTCGTATGCCTAGCAGAGTGCCAGCATGTGTGTTCCTCAGTGAGTGTCCTCTTCTGAAGACCAGTGAAGCTCCAGTCACCGCTTCCAGTGTTCTCTGCTTTTGTTTAAAGGAAATTCTTGCCCATCCTGACACAAAAATGGAGTATATTCAGGGGGCATTTAACATAGCACTTGGCAGGTAACCCGGAGCCTTGTTTTCTGTCTCCAGACTGCTCTGTGCTGGCTTGGCGTCCCCCTCCTGCCGGCCCGACCGTTCAGTCTCTGGGTTGCTTTCTATCCAGTTACTTCTGTGCAGCTTCCCCACTGAATATGGGCCCCCTGCAGTTGGAGGTGACACCCCCATCCCCGCTTCCCTGTGTCCGTCCTTCCCAGCCAGTGTGTAAGAGGACTAGGACCTTCTCATTGTCCTTGCTCTGTTGCAAACCTGGTGCTGTGCCCCGGGGCCTCCCCAAACCCTCCGTCCTTTTGAGGCCCATCAGGGTGACCCCCAGATGCAGAGGGGCCAGTTGTTAGCACCACCTGCATGGGAATTGGGGGTGTGGCCTTCCCCGGTCTCCGCCCACCTCTGAGCAGAGGCTGTGGGGTGGGGCACCTGCCACCCTTGGGACAGAACCCGGCGCTCCCTCTTTCTGGGCCGCAGGTGCTTGAGCGTGTCCTGGGCCTGCTAGGGAATGGCTGGGTCTCCCTGTGGGAGCCTGCTGTTGGGAAAGGCCCTCATGGGACTCTCTCTCACAGGACCGCTAGCCAGCACTAGCCTTTTGTCCTCGGTTAAGCGGGAGGAAGAATCTTCAGATGGGGAGTCACCCACCTCCCCTCCCAGGGACATCCTGCCCGGCATGGGGCCAGGTGAGTGAAGGGAAGAGGCCCCGTGGGCTCCAGCGGAGCCTCGGAGGAACTCTGGGGCCTTTTGGGAGTGGGTAGGGGTTGCGTGATGGACCTGGTGAGGGGTTTCCTCCTGAGGGCTCCCTCCCTCACCCCCCAGGTATTACTTCCCTGGGGCTCTGGGGACCCAGATCACCTATGGTCCTGTTCTTCCCACATCGTGGTCTGGTCTGGCTGGGAAGATGCTGCTTAAAACACTGTGTGCCACCAGGTGTAGCCTCCTCATAGCCACCCTGTGATGTGGCCCAGCCTCACAGCCTCTCGCGTCTTGCAGCTGGAGTGTGGAGGCCTGTGATTTAAATTTAGCTCTTCGTGCTTAGAGTCTGTGTGTTTCCTATGAACCGGGCTTACATCCTGATAAGCAGGAAAAAAGAAAGCGATTATTGCCTATTTTGGCCCAATAGAAAGGGATCCAGCTCTCCTCCCATTCCATCCTGGCACCTGCTTCGGTGGGAGGCAAGCCTGAGATCTGGGCCCGCCTTGGGGTTGTGGTGTGGCTGCAGATGGGCTGCCGATGAAGAGATCTGGGAGCCTTGGCCTTCACAGAGAAGAGGGCCTGAGACCCTCACTAATTTCTAAGCCCAGGACCACCATGGGGGCGTCTTCAGTGCAACAAGGTTTTACCTCAAAGTTTACATGATTCTTAGACTCTTAACGATTCTGTAGCTGGAGGACTAAATTAAAAACAGTGGGTCATTTCTGACATAGAAATAAAGTTCTGCCATGAGTTAATTTGTGAGGATTACTGGGTGAGCGGTGAGCAGAGAACCCAAGGTCTTGCTGTCGGGTGCTGCCCTGGAGGTTCACCAGTTAAGGGCTGTCTTCCTCAGTGGCCTCCCGGCTTGCGGTTTAAGCTCAGGCTTCAGCAAGAATAGAAATCACTCTTGTCTTGGACCTTGGAAGTTGCCTAACGAGGGCTGAAGGTTTTCATTCTAATAGGCAGCGGGCAAGGTTCTCTGCCACCGTTGAGCAGACTGTGGTCTAGCAGCTGAGGCTGCCGGATCCTGGGGGCTGGCTGGCTGGCTCCAGAGGAAAGCAGGGGTGAGCAGCAGCTGGAGGATGTGGGAGAATGCCGGGTTCCAGGCAGGGCTCTGAGGCCAGGACCGGCCTCCTCAGCGACAGGGACCCCTGGAGCTGCTGCTGAGACCACCTGTCGCTGCCTGAGTCCCACCTCAGAGTCAAGTGTGACCCACACTGAGGCCCAGCCGGGAAGCCCAGGACTCGTGCCTGCTTTCTGTCACCTGAGAGCATGGTGCCGGGCAGGTGGTGGACGCTCCGTGTGGATTGGTTACTTGGCTGCGTAGCTCTGAGGGGGGCTAAGTCACCCACCACCTCCAGGCCCGAAGCCTCTTACCTAGTCTGGGGGCAGTCATGGCCCGCAGGGCTCATCGTCATTCACAGATCAGAACTAAAGTCGTCAGAACTTTGGGGGTCCCGCGTGGTCAGCATGCCTCAGGGCCCAGGACATATGTCTCCCTTTGTCTGCCTTTCATTTTCCCACCCATCTGCCTCCCCGGTCTGACCCCTGACCCCAGCTCCTGGTTTTGCAGCAGTGTTTCCCTGCTCTGGCCGGGAGCACTGGGAGGAGGAGGGGCCCAGGGAAAGGGGCGGGCGGGCGGGCTGGTGTGGCTGGAGCCGCGCCGGGAGGCCAGGACTGGGTCTGTGGCCCGGGTGGGGGCCGGGCCGGTGTGGCCCGCTGGAAATCAACGCAGATTCCCATTTGCCAGGTGGTGGCGGTATGGTCATCAAGACGGAAGCACAATCTGAGGACGAGATGATGCCTGAGCAGCTCTACCTGGGGGAGTCCCCGAGCCAGCCAGAGTATAGACTCCCCAAAGGGCCCAGGAGCAGGACCGGGGGTTCCGGCCGGCTTCACTCGGGGGCAGTGCCCAGGGCGCGGGCAGGGGACCCTCTGCCACCGGGTGCACCGGGGGCGGGGGCCGAGCCGCCTCGCATCCTCCCCCGCCGGCGAGAGCGGGCCTTCCCCTGCCCTGACTGCGGACAGAGCTTCCGCTTGAAGATCAACCTGACCATTCACCAACGGACCCACGCGGAGGAAGAGCAGCAGCGCGGGGAGGCCCGGGGCGGCTCGGCCTCCGGGCCCGGGGGACGTGCCCCCCCCGCGCTGGAGCCGGGGGAGGTGGTGGTGCCCGGCCCCGTCATCCGCTGGCTCCCAGAGGGGCCCGAGGGCCGCCGCTGCTTCGTGGGGCGGAGGCCGGCGGCCGCCAAGGTGTACCACTGCAGCGAGTGCCTGCGCTTCTTCCAGCAGCGGAAGAGCCTGCTCCTCCACCAGCGCCTGCACACAGGCGACAGCCAGGGCTGGCCCGCCTGCCCCTACTGCGGCAAGGCCTTCCGCCGGCCCTCGGACCTCTTCCGGCACCAGCGCATCCACACGGGCGAGCGGCCCTACCCGTGCCCCGAGTGCGGCCGCGCCTTCAACCGCAACCACCACCTGGCGGTCCACATGCAGACGCACGCGCGCGGCCAGGGCGGCCCGCACGTTCCGGCTCCCCCCGCCCGCCTGGGCAGCCCGCCGCTGGCACGGCCCAGCCCCTCCGAGGAGGGATGACCGGCCAGGAGCCTGCGGGGCACCCCCTGCAGGACCACCTCTCCACCGGCGGAGCCTTTCCACTTGTGCCTGATGCTGGTTCCTCCTTCTGGGATGGCTTTGGAGAGATCTTTTTTCCCTTCATTCAGATGGGAAGCAGTGGCCTTTTTGATGACAAGGGTGTATGCGTGCCAGATGCCTCAGTTTCCTAAGTTTGTCACTCTGCTGCCTTTTCTACATTCCTGACTTATACAGGAGCCACTAAGGCTTAGGGGATGCCAGGCTTTGGTGGGGGCCTTTGACGGGTACCATGGACAGGCAACAGGACCAGAGGCCATGGCCTTTCTAGTAGGGGGTGTTCGAGACACGGAGAGCCTGGGGTTTGATTTTATTCGCAGAAGTCTTGGCCTCCTGTCAACACGAGAAACAGCAGAGTGGACAGACAGCCTGAAGAATAGGCACTAGAAATTTGAGTTTTCTGTTACTTTGAAACTTTTTTTTATGGAGATTTTCTAGGTGCTTCTGTAAGTATTGTGTGTGGTTGTAAAGGGGACCAAGAACTCCTGAGGGGCAGGGATTATTCTGCCACCTCCTTGTGTGGGGGGATGGCAGAGGGGCTGTCCAGACCAGCCTGGGAATGCCTGTTGATGGGGATGCCATGGCCGCTGCCCTGGAAACCAGGTGTGTGTTCCTTGGCCTAGACTGAGTCCCAGTATTCCCGGTCCTTTCCCCAGTGGGTGTTCACATCCATGATTGACTTTGGTAATCAGCTGAGAGCGGGGAACTGCAGCCTGGAGTGGATGACATTTCCCCCAAGGTCTCAGTGTTCGTGGGTGTGCGCGCTCCATGGACTGGACCCCACCCGACACCTGGGGGGTGGGGGAGGTCAGGTGCAGAGCGGGCCCAGGAAGTTCCTCCCGAGAGGAAGATCCTGGTCTGAGTGAGGCTGGTCAGCCCACGTGGACTGTGGGGTTGCCAGGCCTGATTTGTCACATTAAAGGAGGGGGTTGTCTTCTAGAACTTGGGGCTCATGGCAGAGTTAGGCCAGGAGATCTAGGCGAATCTTTTAACCACCTCCATCCTCGTGTTACTTGTCTGTCGAAGGTGGTAATGACCCCAGTGCATCCTACCTCACCTTAGAGTTGTCAGGGTCATAATAGATTTGGAGGCCGCGGGACAAATAGGAAGCCTGATTTCGACCTTCCTTTCAAGTTCAGGGCCCCCTTTCTCTTTCGTGTTGATCTCCAGCCCTCTTCCCAGTCAGAATCACTCAAGAAGGACCTTTATTTTCTGGAGTGAGTGGAAGGTCCCATGGGTGCAGAGTGAGGTAAGACTTTCCCTTTGGGCTGTATCCCCCAGGAGCCTTTTGTACCTCAGTGGAACAGATTCTCACCAAAGCAATGAGGTTCAAACTGTGGAGGTTCGGGCAATAGCATTGGGCCTCATGGAGAAGTCTTGATGGCAGCTAGCTTCTTGTGCCTCTTAAATCACACCACTTTGGGTGCTCCCTATAGACCAGCCCTTGGTCTGGGTGATTTTGAAGCCGGAGTGATGGGTCCTCAGCTCTTCTGATTGTTGTCTTATTTATCTGGCACTATGTGAAGTGTCCAGTGTTCAGGCCTGCTTCCAGGTGCCTGGGTCCCTGGCCATGCCACTTCCTCTTGCCTCCCTCTGGCCCTCGTACCTCTCCTGAAGTCCTGAAAAGGGTTGGGGGCAGATGGGAACATTACTGTCATCTCTGGGGCAAGAGTATACAGGTCAGTGACCGCTCAGCCAAGCTCCTCTGGGCTTGGGAGAGGTGCCACCCTTCCCTGCCATAGATTGTGTTTGTCTGCTCTGGTATCCCCCAGCCCTTGCCAGGGCCCCGCAGTCAGGGCTGGGCTGTCAGCAAGTGCTCAGACAGGATGTGGTGCTAGTGAAGCTGCTGAGAGCTTAGCCCTCAGCTGCAAGAGCTAGTCTCAGGTGTTTCCTTGGAAGGCCTCAGGGCTCAGAGTTTCCAGGCTTTTCTAATGCTTAATGCCCTGTGTAAATACGCGAACTCTAACAGAAGCAGCAATCACTGTGCAGTGGTGCTCCTCTTCTTCCAAAGCATTCAATGTGCCAGGCTCCCGGCTAGGCCCTGTGAGTTTGCCTGGCACTCAGTAGGTGTTCAAGGGACATTCTTTACACTAAAATGAATCAATGGAGGCTGCGTGACCTGGGAGGCTGGAGCCTGGTTTGACCCCAGACTCACTCCCAGCTCTGGGTCTCATGTTCCTCATTTGTAAAGCAAAGTTGGGGTTCTGGTGTTAAAAGGCCCTTAAGAACTGACGGTGGTGGAGCCTTGGCCCCATCAGTGCTCAATAAATATGTTGGACTCTATACGTGCACGTGACCTGGTTCCTGCTCTCTGGGAGTCCGTGGCGGTGCGGAAACTCCCCGCCCGCCACGCGGGTGGGCTGCTCGGCACGAGCTCGGGTCCGCATTCACGCTTGAGAGCGGCCCTGGCGCCGGGCACTCCCACGGGACCGGCGCCCACCCCCTGCTCCGCGACCACAGAGCCCTGGCGCACGCCGCGGGGGCGGGGCCTCCGGGCCGGCCAATGGGGGGCAGGCTCCGGGCTGCCGGCGTCGCCCGCGCAAGGGGTGGGGGCGGAGCTTCCCGATCTGGCCAATGGGGAGCCGCCTCCGGGCGGCGGGGTGGGGCCCAGCTCGTGGCCCGGGGCAGCGTGCCCCGCGCCCGCGTGGTTCCGTTGCTGCTGCTCGTCCGGGTCGTTTCGTTCCCGCGCGTCCGGAGCAGCCCGGCCCGACGGCCGCGAGAGCACGGGAGAGCTTGCAGAGAGGCCGGGGGCTGGCCTGCGTGGGCCCCCCGGCGGCGGCGGCGGCGGCGGCGGCGACTTCCTGGCCCGGCCGGACAGTGCAGGGCCATGGCCGAGGCGGCCCGGCTCCGGTGAGGGCGGCACTCACAGAGCATGTCCTGCCCTCACCCCGCCGCTCCTGGAATTGGAGAGGCTCAGCCTGGGTAGAGGGTCTAGGAAAAAGACGCTTGAGGCCGAAGGGCCTGAGGGGAGCTGTCTGAGGTCACACGATAAAATCCCTTCTCCTTTCTTGGCCCCGGTTTGCTCGCCTATAGACTTAACCACAATGTTTCCGAGGTTGCCGCCAGCCCTGACGTTCTGTGACCCGGCTCAGGGGCTCAGGGTGGGTGTGTGGGGCGGATGGACTGTGACCATCCTCACTCCACAGACACTCCAGGGCCCCCCTCCTGGACCTTTCAGCCCCCATCCCCTAAAATGATCATCTCAGGGAGACCGTGACCCCATTCTCATCCCTTTCCCAAGCTAAGATCAGTGCTATTGTCTGCTGACCTTTTTTCCACTCCAGTGTAGGCCCTTGGCTTCTTCCTGTCAGCAGTCTTGCCTCTGGCTGTGAGGGTCGTGTAAAGCTCTTCTAGGTCTGAACTCTGATTCCTATCAGGATGTATTTGGGTGCCTGCTCACTCTTTTCTGAAACTCCCCAGGGTGTCCCTCCTATTGCTACTAGGAGGGGGTCTGCGTCATAGAGGACTTCTGGTTAGTGTCTCAGGCTCAAGTTTGAGGCCATCCCTGGCCTGTGTGACGAGAACTATCAAGATGAGATTTTTCTATGTCTCTGAAGGCAGAGGAGTCATCTCCTGGTGGACATAACTTTGAGATGGTTTTAGATACATTCCTGGATGCCAGATTTGTGACAGGGCACTGTGGGGAGATAAGCTGTTTTGTCCCTAATCTGTGGAAGTGGGGTCTGCCTCCTGTAGGCTACACCTTATACTGGTCGGAGAGCAGACTCAGAGGTGGAACAGTTATGCTGTGAAGGAAGGAAGGGACAAGGGTGTGGTGACCAGTCCCTAGCACGTGTGGGACACTTGGCTAAGTGCTTTTATGGAGGAGGTGCTGGGGGGACCTCAGGTGCACAGAATTGGATTAATCACAGTCTTTGGCTTATAAACATTATGATCATTGGTCCACAGCCTTTATATTTGTTTTAGTGATGTAATACGTGCCAATATAATGCTCCCTGAGTGCTTTTCCGTACCTACAGTGCATTTCATCCTCACAAAATGCACAGGATTCAAGTGGCAGGATAGCTGTTGAGTCAAGTTCTAGCAGAGTTCCATTTCCAGGAATGTTTCCATTAAATGTCAGCTGTCCCCACTGAGGCATTCATGAATTTCTTATTTTATTACTTCTAGTAATACATGGTACATTTTCCACCTCCCGTGGCAGGATATTCTTTGAAATATTTCTTTCTTCTGACCACTCTTAAATGCTGGCTTTTGACTTTCTCTGGCTCCATCTCCTGGCAGCTAGGACCTGGCCTCCTAGTGTGGAGACAACCCTGAAGCTGGTTGACCAGGCACCTGGGTCACGGGGACCTGCTAGCTCAGGCAGGTTAGGAGGTCACGTGCTAGTAAATGTCAGGGTGGAAGTGCCGTAGAAATCACCAAGACCGGAACAACAGGGCCTCGCTCACCTCTGTGCCCAGGAATGCGGGCAGTAGGTTTGCTCTAGAACACCCAGGAAGTGAAATAGCAATCTGTGTGTACATTGGTCCCCTGAGAAATTTTCTGGATCTCACGTCCTTTCTCCTGCTGGGCTGTGTTCTTGGGTGAAGAAGTGGTTGGTTAGATAATTGACTAAGCTTATGTGGTAGGGCTGGGATTCAAATTCCTTATACTGACTGTCCATTTATGATGGTAATGCTTTGTCATACCATTTACCATTACCCCTGGGTCTTGGTTCAAGATTCTTCCCGCAGGAGCTCTATGGGGTCAGTGTCTGCTGTCTCTGACAGTCTGCCGAGTGGGGTCTGTTTGGATGTCTGACCGGTGAGGCCTTCTAGCACCTGGAAGAAGTTTCCCCCTATTCCAGGGGATCCTGGCCTTTCCGTAGCTGGGAATGGCTCTGGGCCCCTTTCCTGGTGGCTGACGCACCTCCCTGTGTCTAGTTGCAGAAATGGCACATGGGGACTGACCTCCAACGAGAGGCCCAGCTCCAGTCTGCAGAGATTTCCCTTCTGGCCATCTTGGCTGCCATTCAGACTGTGGGGAAGGTGGAACGCCGGGCCATCCGACTTCAGAGCCTGGAGAGGTGAACAGAGAGAGCTGAGAAGAAGCTGGCCAACTGTGAGAAGATGGCTGTGGAGATAGAGTCAGCTGGAGGGCAAGTGGGGACCCTGCTGCAGGAGCACGGGCTGCTGCAGAGGTGGCTGGAGAACATGGAGAACCTGCTGAGGAACAGGCAGCGAGGGGAGCCCCACAAGGTACCGGAATTGGGTGTGGGTGGAGAGGGCCTGCTTGGACTCAGTGGGGTCCTCAGACTCATAGTGGAGGGAAGCCCGGTGGCTGCCAAAGCCTGACCTCTTGGTGCCTAATGCTAGTCACCAGTTGACTTTGAAGCGCTTGAAAAACGTCAGGAGGAAGGTGTGACACAGCAGAGATGTCTGCTGTGGCGGATGGCGTGGAGTTGGTTGGGGAGGGTATGGCTGTGCAGCAGTGGTGTGCCTGGTACTCCAGAAAGACCTCTGAGCGTGAACTCAAGTAGGGGAACTCACAGGACATGTGTGTGCACTTAGGAGAGGGGATGAGAACCTAGGAGCCCTGGTCTTGAGTCCTTTTAGCCACTGGCCTCTGCCCTTTATCTGAAGTAAACGTGATGGAGATGCTTTTGCATTTTCCCAGTGGTTTGGCCAGTGATGCCCTGTGGTTTGGGGTGAGAAGAGAGGAGACTGGAGCTTGGTTTTAGCTGTTCTCTGAAATGGCCGCTGACTCACGTTGGCGCGGGTGACCTGTACTTCCAGGTGTGGGCAACTGCAAAACATGGGGCCACGTGCTTTTTAGGGTCGGAGTGGGGCAGCCTGGGAGACAGGCAGAGGAGCTCTGCAGGCACGTGAGCCCGGGTAAGGGGCCAGCCCGGGCGACTTCCAGGCCTGAAGTCCTTGGAATAAAATCCTTTGTTGAATCAAATGAGCCTCTAGGATCTGAGAGCTGGAAGCACTTTGAGATAATTTGACTGGCCCGCTGTCTTCAGGCAGGCAGAGGTATCCTTGATTCTCGTTTTTAGGTTTTATGAAATGAAGTGCAGGGAGGTTAGCTGTCTTGCCCGAGGTCTCACGGAGACTAAATGTGAATTGGCCTCACCGCTCTGCCCTTCGTGTAGCGCCAGAGGCAGCTCTTGCACACGCATCTTCTCACTTGCTGGCGAGCTAGGGCCTCTCGTTGTCTGTATTTGCAGCCCTCGGGCTCACCGAGCTCTACTCTGCACACTTGAGTACTCCAGAACAACTACTGAATGAAGGATTCTTTGTGGGCCCCAGGCCCAAAAAAGGAGGTTCAGTCCTGGAATATTAAGTTCTTCAGGCTGTGGGTTAAGAATAAGGGTGCATGAGCACACGTGCTTGTGTAAGACACAATTAGACCTAAGTTTAGGAAGCTGCCCCGCCCCCATACCGTCCCAGCTTGCACACCCGGATTCTCCCACTGCTTTGAGCAGGCAAGCAGCTGGCTTTTGTCCACTCTCCCCTCCTAAGGGGGCTGAGGCCCAGAACGAATGACTTACTTGCCTTCACCTGGCCGCCAAGGTTCCTCCTCCAGAAGGGCATCCAGCATGCTGTGAGGCCATGGGGAGAGGGAGGATGTGGCCTCAGGGGAGGCGGGGAGTATGTGGAAGGGAGAAGGCGGGAGGCCTGCAGAGTGGGCGGTGCACCCGGCTGAGAGCTGACTTCCAGGCATGCCTGACTCCCCCTCCCGGACCTGTTTCCCCGTCTGTCGAATGAGGTGGCTGGGCTGCGACTTGGGCTCCTCCTGTCTCTCTTGGATTCCACTTCTTCCCTTGTGAGGGCAGCAGGACGTGCCTCCCAGCTTCGCTTACCTGCACTGCCGCCCGGGAGCCTGGGAGCACCTCTGCTCTGCTTCCGACGCGGCGCTTTCCCCCGCACATCAGGGAGAGGGGCCGATCCTGCTCCAGACCCCTGGCTGGGGCGCCCTCTCCCTTCCAGGCTTGCAGAGCTGAGCCCCGTCATCTCGCTTATGGCACATGGGCCCGTTTTCCTCCCTCGTAGACTGTGCCGCCACCAAGCCTGAGCTGCGGAGATGGGAGGGGAGGCCCCTCGGAGCCTGGCCTGCCACCTTTGCCTGCTGAGGGCAGCCTGGTGTCAGGGGTCCATGCTTCTGGAGAAACAGAGGGAGAGGAGGGTGGGTTGAGCTGCTCGCTGTCGCACAGGGCCCTGGGAGCCTGGGGGAGTGGCAGAGGGCAGACCAGACACCCGTCCTGAGACTGAAAGTTGTCGCAGAGCAGCAGAGTCCTGAGGGCAGACGTGGGCGGGAGGGTGGCCTCCTTCTGAGACCTTCTCTGACCAGTATCTGTCTCTCAGCACCTGCTCTCAGGTGCCCCTCACTCTGCGCTCCAGCTCCTGCTTCCTTCTGTCTTCTCCTTGGCTTCAGTCTCCTTGTGGGAGGGCACTGAGTCTTTCTGGAATGTCCCCGGCACCTAACACAGTGCCTGGCATAAATAACAAATGTGTAAATAACAAATAATGAGTGATTATTAAATGAATGATGAACCAAAGAGGAGCTCAGTTTTCTTTATCTTTCAAATAATAGCACTGGATCTGATATGCAGTTTTCAAGGCTTTTTAAAGGCGAGGAACCCTTTATTTAAATGACAGCTAGAAACAACACAGGGCAAAGTGGGACCACCCTGGTTGAACACGGGACAGGAACCCAGGAGCCCTGTTCTCTCAGGACATAAGGGATCATGCCAAGACACGTGTTCCTGGCTTTCTAGACTCTGACATTTTATTTGGGGAGAAAGTCTTGCCTTTGAAGCAGGTCCTTCGAGTAGGTAAATTAAGTTACCATGAGCTCAGAGCTGGGAAGAAGGTAGGTATCGACCAGGGTATTGAGTGGCTGGCATGTGAGACTGGTGCTAAAAGTGGCATTTTCAGACTCCCGCCGGGACAGGGCACGACAGCAGGACAAAAGAAGCAGCGAGTGAGAGGCTGGCAGGCAGAGTTGCTCTTGTGGTTTCTGACCTGTCTCTGTGAATGCCCTTACTGCAGGAACCTTGGAGTTGCTTCCTCCTCAGTGGGGCAGGGAGTGAGCTGGGCCCAGCCCTGCAGTCAGCCTGTAGCCACAGGGGCTGGACCCCCTACAGCAGACGTGTCAGGACTGGGCTGTTTAGAAGCTCCTAGGGAGATGCAGAGCAGGCAGGGCCTGGTCGAGGTGCCCCGGGTTCAGAAGCCCCCAGCCCTGGCTCAGCTCTGCCATGGAGCAGGGGTTTGCTCTTGAGTGGGGCTCGAGTGAGCATCGGGAGGTGGAGGAATGAGGTCTTCGGGGGACTCGGGGTCCATCCTGTGGTCTGGGAGGTTTCTGATGTTTCAGCAGTTACTTCCTTGCATTCCACCCTCTCTGTAAACTTTTCCAGATTCATTAGGATAGAGCTCTGCTTCCTGCCTACCTCCCAGGACAGGCCCTGCTCCTGGGAGCTGTTTCCACACACTCTGGCTCAAACCTGCGGGCTGACCGAGTGTGTGCAGATTGCTTTATTTACTCGTGTTTCCAGGACCAGGCTCCTCTTACTGGAATTCTAGGAAAGGTATATTCTGTGTTCTCCTTCAGGAGGTCTGGGCATTGAAGTTCCAACATGTTCCTCAGGGGATTCGGAGGCAGGTCCACATTGGAGGACCAAGGTTGGAGATACCTCTGAACAGACTAACCAGCCTCTAACCTTTGAAAGTGTTTGCTTTTTGACTCTGCAGACGTGTTCTTACAAGAATACATTCTCACCAAGAAAATGTATGCACATGAAGCTGAAGGGCTCTCTGTGCTGGCCACCCTCCATCCCCAGCCCTCTCCCTGGGGTCCCCACTATTGTCATTCTGGTGTGTAGCCTTACAACCTCCTTCCTTATGCATTTTCATACATGTAGGTAGTGTGGAAAAAGGTTTAAAAGGGGTTAAAAACCACGCATACCATACTGTGTGTATCATTCTGCAGCTTGCTGTTTTCACTTAGGAATATGTCTTAGGGACCTTTACCCCTTCGCATCTGAGAGCCTGGACTCGGCTGCATGATAGGAACTTGGTTTCCAGAGCCCTGATTAAGTGTGGCAGCCAGTAACAGAAAACTACTAGAGCTCATCAATGAATTCAGTAAAGTTGCAGGATACAAAATTAATACACAGAAGTCTGAGGATTTCTGTATACTTAACAATGAAAGATCAGAAAGAGAAATTAAGGAAACAATCCCATTTACCATCGCGTTGAAAAGAATAAAATACCTAGGAATATACCTACCTAAGAAGGCAAAAGACCTGTATTCTGAAAACTATAAGACAGTGATGAAAGAATTTGAAGACGGCACGAACAGATGGAGAGATATACCATGTTCTTGGATTGGAAAAAATCAATATTGTTAAAATGACTATACTACCCAAGGCAATCTACAGATTCAGTGCAATCCCTATCAAATTGCCAATGGCATTTTTCACAGAACTAGAACAAAATATTTTAAAATTTATGGAAACAAAAGAACCTGAATAGCCAAAGCAATCTTGAGAAAGAAAAATGGAGCTGGAGGAATCAGGCTCCCTCACTTCAGACTATACTACAAAGCAACAGTCATCAAAACAGTATGGTACTGGCACAAAAACAGACATGTAGCTCAATGGAACAGGATAGAAAGCCCAGAAATAAACCCACGCACCTATGGTCAATTAATCTACGACAAAGAATGCAAGAATATACAATGGAGAAAAGACAGTCTCTTCAATAAGTGGTGCTGGGAAAACTCGACAGCTACATCTAAAAGAATGAAATTAGAACATTCTCTAACACCATATACACAAATAAACTCAAAATGGATTAAAGACCTAAATGTAAGACTGGATACTATAAAACTCCTAGAGGAAAAACATAGGCAGAACACTCCTTGACATAAATTGCAGCAATATCTTTTCGGATTTGTCTCCTAAAGTAATGGAAATAAAAACAAAAGTGAACAAATGGAACCTAATTAAACTTAAAAGCTTTTTCACAGCAAAGGAAACCATAAACAAAACGAAAAAGACAACCTACAGAATGGGAGAAAATATTTGCAAATGATGCAACCAGCAAGGGATTAATTCCCAAAATATACAAACAACTCATACAGCTCAATATCAAAAAAACAAACAGACAGGGCTTCCCTGGTGGCGCAGTGGTTGAGAGTCTGCCTGCCGATGCAGGGGACACGGGTTCGTGCCCCGATCTGGGAAGATCCCACATGCCGCGGAGCAGCTGGGCCTGTGAGCCATGGTCACTGAGCCTGCACATCCGGAGCCTGTGCTCCGCAACGGGAGAGGCCACAACAGTGAGAGGCCTGC
>NC_041218.1:6991274-6998372 GCF_002837175.3 Physeter macrocephalus | reverse complement strand
AATGAGGTATCACCTCACACCGGTCAGAATGGCCATCATCAAAAAGTCTACAAATAATAAATGCTGGAGAGGGAATGGAGAAAAAGGAACCCTCCTACACTGCTGGTGGGAATGTAAATTGGTGCAGCCACTATAGAAAATGGTATGGAGGTTCCTTAAAAAACTAAAAATAGAGTTGCCATATGATCCTGCAATCCCACTCCTGAGCATATATCCTGAGAAAACTCTAATTCAAAAAGATACATGCACCCAGCGTTCATTGCAGCACTATTTACAATAGGCAAGACATGGAAGAAGCCTAAATGTCCATTGACAGATTAATGGTATACACACACACACACACACATACATGTATATATTATATACACACACCATGGAATATTAGTCAGCCATAGAAAAGAATGAAATGTCATTTGCAGCAACATGGATGGACCTAGAGATGATCATACTAAGTGAAGTGAGCCAGACAAAGAAAAATATCATATGATATCACTTACATATGGAATCTAAAAAGATGCAAATGAACTTATTTACAAAATAGAAATAGACCCACAGACATAGTAAACAAACTTATGGTTACCAAATGGGAAAGGGGTGGGGAGGGATAAATTAGGAGTTTGGGATATACACACTACTATATATAAAATAGATAACCAACAAGGATCTACTGTATAGCACAGGGAACTATACTCAATATTATGTAATAACCTATAAGGGAAAAGAATCTGAAAAAGAATATCTGTGTGTGTGTATAACTGAATCACTTTGCCCCGTACACCTGAAACTAACACAACGTTGTAAATCAACTATACTCCAATTATAAAAAAACTGTGGCAGCCAGGAGCCAGTGGCTAGGCTGGCTGTCCCCGAGCATGATGGTGTCAGAGTTGCCTGCATGCACCACAGAAACAGAAGAGCTGTACCCTGTAGTCCTGGGGACAAAATCTGGCATGGTGTTGCGAGATGTGGGCGGCCATTAGATATTGGTGGTCTGGAATGTCCTACATTCATTCATTTAACAAAAAGTGTGCTTCAGGGAGATTGGCTCGGTGCTTTGTGACCACCTAGAGGGGTGGGATAGGGAGGGTGGGAGGGAGGGAGACGCAAGAGGGAGGAGATATGGGGACATATGTATATGTATAAGTGATTCACTTTGTTATAAAGCAGAAACTCACACACCATTGTAAAGCAATTATACTCCAATAAAGACGTTAAAAAAAAAAAAGTGCCTACCCTGTGTCAAACCCAGGCAGGGAAAAGGAGCAGTAATTATTCCTTATTCTTAGGATGGGTTTTAGAAATTGGCGCCAATTGGTGAGGTCACCCATTCCACCAGCCTTGCCGTCTTAGAATGTCAGTGCTAGATAACAAACTAACAAACAAAAAAACAAAAACAAAAACAACAAAAGTTATCGGTCAAGAGACGTTTTTGGAAGGCAATGATGTGACCAGATTAATTTTGTAGATGTTACGGGCTGAATTGTGTCTCCCACCAAAATTCGTAGGTTCAAGTCCCAACCCCCAATATCTCAGAATGTAGTCATGTTTGGAGATAAAGCCTTTAAAGAGGTGATTAGGTTAAATGAGGCCATTAGGGTGGGTCCTGATCCAATAGGACTGGTGTCCTTATAAGAGGAAGAGACACTAGTGAGGCACATGCACAGAGGAAACAACCCGTGCGGACATAGTGAGAAGGTGGTCATCCGTACGCCGAGGAGAGGGGTCTCAGAAGAAACCAACCCTGCTGACACCTAGATCTCGGACTTGCAGCCTTCAGAACTGTGTGAAAATCAACTTCTGTTGTTTAAGCCCCCAGTCTGTTGTACTTTGTGATGGCAGCCCAGGCAGACTAAGGCAGCTGGTAAATTGCTGGTGGCTGTGCAGAGGGTGGACGGCTTAGTGGCTGGAGGAATGAGCTGAGGCTGGCAGGCTGAGGCTGCAGGCACGGCCCCCAGACCTCCTCTCTCTGTGGATGCTGCACCAGGATCTGCATATGCTGCAGGTGCCGGAGGTGCCTCACCTCCCCCCGGTGCTGAGCTGGAGAAGGCACTCTGTCAGGATTGGCCTTTGTCAGCGCAGGAAGATTCTCTCAACCTGAGTTATGTACCAGGTACCGCGTTCGACGATGGGGCTTCAGAGGCAAATGTAATATAGTGGTTGTTCTCAAGCAGCTCAGTCTAGCGGGGATACCTGTAAATAAACAAATTATCACAGTAGTGCTAGAGCCAGTGGTCTGTCAAGTTAAGGTGCTAGAAATTGTAAGTATGCATCCTTTTAAATTTGCATTTTATTATGATTTACACAAACAGCTGGGTTTGGGAACTGTATCACTCCTAGTATCTTTGTTGTGAATGTTTTAATAACTTTTATTTTTTGTACGAAAAAATGTATATGTTTATGTGGAGGATAGATGCCCAGTGGGAGGGGGTGGAGGTGAGGGAGAGCGTCACAGAAATGGTGACACTTGGGCTACATTGTGTTTCTGTTCTTGTTACACTTTCTTTCTTTTTTAGATGGGTAAAGAAATACTGAAATAAAGAATGCATTTGCATGGTTCAACATTCAAACAGTAGGAAAGGGTGTGCAGGAATATTCCATCTAACCTCTGCCCCCCCCCACTTCCCCTCCCTGCAGGCATCTAATGTTGGCCGTATATCTTTCTAGAGATTTTTTATGCATATGGAAGCAAATATATTGTCTCCCCTCCTTTGTTCCTCACTGATGGTGGCGCTATATGGTGTGTACATACATTGTTCTGCAGCTTGCTGTTTTGTTTCTTCTTTGTCCGTCTTTCTGTATCAGTGCATAAAGAGAAGAGCATCACCATTTTTTATGGCTCTTAGTCTTCGACCCTAGGATGTTCCATGACTTATTTAACCAGTCCTCGGATGAGGGACAGTTGGGTTGTTTCCAGCGTTTTGGAATTACAAGTAATGGTGCAGTGGAATAGCCTCGCACAAACATCATTCCACAAATATGCACATATGTCTTTAAGTTTCTAGAAGTCTCGTTTCTGGGTCAGAGTTATGTGCTTTCGTCATTTCGAGAGTCATGGCCAGATACCTGCCACCAGTGTAATCAGTGTGTGCTCCTCGAGGACGCGTGCCCACCCCTGTTCCTGCGCATTCACGCCCGCCCCAGTGAGGAGCAGTTGGTCAGCTCTAAGTAGACCTGGGAAGAGGAGGGAGCTGGAGCTGATGAGGCCCCAGAGTGAGGGAATCAGAGACTCCGGACTCCCCAGTGAACGGGGTTCGCCCATGGCTATAATAATACCGGCAATAGCTACTTTTTATTAAGTATTTGCTATGTATCCGGCAGAACTCTATAAAGACTAGGAAGTCAGGAGTCAGCACATTTTATTCTGAAAAGGGCCAGAGAGTACATATTTTTAGTTTTATGGGCATTTGGTCCCTGTTGCAACCGCTCAACTCTGCCCTAGTAGAGGAAAGCAGCTGCAGATGGGTGAGAGTGGCTGTGCTCTGATAAAACTTGATGGACTCTGAAATTTGCATTTCGTATAATTTTCACATGTCACAATATATTATTATTATTATTAGAAATAACATCTAATGTTTATTAAGCACTTACTCTGTACCATTTCCACCCTCCAGCCGTTTGAAAATATCAAAACCATTCTTTGCTCCTGGGGCTGTACCCTGGCTGTGGGCTATGGTTTGCTGACCCCTGCTCTAAAGGATCTCATTTAATCCGCACAATTGTAGGGCCTTTTATAATCCCCACTTAACAGATGAGGAAACAGAGGCATAGAAAGGTCAAAGATCTTGTCTGCCAAGTGGGCTATGATGTGAATAAGAGAGGACGCTCAGAGCATGGAGACGGCATCAGGGCTTGAACCCCAACTTCTTGACCTGCCGTCAGTGCTCTAAACTCCAGCCTCAACACGTTGGTGGGTCTGACTATCCCTTCCCTCTCCCTGGAGTTACACCCAGGGCCCACGTGGCTCATCAGTTCCCGTGGGGGTCCTGCTGCCTACAGACTGTGCCATCTCCTCTCCAGGACCCCCTCCCACCTCACCCAACGCCGGCCGTGTGCACCAGCCGTTCTTGAACCTTGTCAAGAGCTTCACCTGATTCCTTAGTCCTTAGTGCCGTTTTCACCCAGAATTCCTTCCCTGCCTCCCCTGTTTATTAAATAAGGCCCTCAGAGTGCACAACCCATTTCAACTGGGGAGCATGTCATGACCCCCGCCTCTGGTCAGGCTTCTAATGAATGCTCTCCCTCTCTCTGTGTTCCCATAGCATCCGGTTCTCACCATGTCAGCATCACTTGTTGCCGTGTCAGGCATCTCCTTTAGGCTGTCCGCTCCTGAGGCCAGGAACTGTGCGGGTGTTAGGGTCAGGCACACAGTAGCCACCTACGAAGTACTTGTTGGATAAACGGGTGAAAACCATCAAGGAATCTGTGGCTGTGGAGGGCTTCTGAGGACTCCGGGCAGCAGAAGCGGTAGGCTGCTCTCCTGCTTAGTGTGATAGACTCGACCGGCGAGGCCCAGAGCTGCAGAGGTGGCCCCCTGGGGCCATGTCTTGGCTCCCCCTGACTTCTTTCGGGGGCTCACCCTCCCTCCCTGTACTGTAGACGTGTATTCTGAGTGAGGGCAGATACATTCTTAGGTGACATCACTCCTGAAATGGTTATACCACTTAAGTACCCTGTCCCCTGGTTGCACTAGAACCCAGCCAGGCCAGGCCTTCTCTAGGATTTTTCAGAGTTAAGCCCTTTTCTCTCTGGCAACCACGGTATGGAGATGTGAGCCTAGAGGTGCTGGAGGTGGGGTCTCCGCTGCGTGGAGAGATTGGCTTGAGAGATTAAAGCCGATTTGAGAAGGAAGCAAAGAAAAGGGAGAGTCCTGATAACTTTTGAATTTCTGGAAGTCAGTTTCTTCTCTGATCTAAATTCCTTAAAAATATTTTTTATCAGTTGAAATGTAATCTCTGCCACTGACTGTCAGTGTTAATGCAACATGATTCTGGACATGAAATATTAGCTGGACAGTTGTAACTGGGGGTGTAGCTCAAGGGTAGAGCATTTGACTGCAGATCAAGAGGTCCCTGGTTCAGGTCCGAGTGCCCCCTTGTTTTCTTCACTCACATGACCAACCTTAGAGCTCATCTCTCAGGAGAGAGTATTTGGAGGAGAAGGTGAGAAATGGGGGATTAATAAAGAGCTGGAGAGATGGATGCTGGGTAAACAGACTCAACAGATATCCGGTAGAGGGAGTGATCAGATTGAAACTTGAAACCACAAAACCTTGTCTGGCCCTGCACCCTTTGGGTTGGAGGAGGACAAGACAGGGAGGAGAGGCACTAGACTGTTGCCTGATGGCGTGATGAGCTGGGCTGAGCGTCGCTCCCTCTCCTAGCCCCCCAGCCCTTGCTGCCTTCTCTTTCCCTCCCTCTTGCTATGCACAAGGGCGTTTACAAGACAATCATTTCTCTTTGTTGGTCTGCACATGCAGCTCAAGCCACAGAGGCCCCTTGGCCTTGGGTGCAGAGACTAACCCTGGCGGTCTGAAACCAGGACGATGACCACGTTGTGTCCCTTGGCAGATATATCTGCGGTGGGCACAGTTCTCTGGACCATGAACTCCTTGGCGCCAAGATGAAGTCTTTTTCTTTGGCCGCACCGTGTGGCATGAGGGATCCTAGTTCCCCAACCAGGGATCGAACCCACGCCCCCTGCATTTGGAGCGCGGAGACCCAACCACTGGACCGCCAGGGAAGTCCCAAGATTGAGGTCTTAATCAGCCAGGGCTCCCCAGCACCTGGCACAGATGGGAACATGGTAGGGGCTCAGGAAATGTCTGTTGAAGGCATGAACTAGCCCTGGGCTCCTCCCCCACTCTCCCCTTGTGTGTCTGACCTCCACAGGCCCTTACACATCCTCTCTTTTCTCCCTACGGCCCCCTGCCCCAGCCTTCCCCAGGTGCAGATGTGAGAAGGAAGCCCTTATTGAAGCAGCTCAGGGAGAGACAGTCCTGTGTGTCAGCACTAGGCTCTAAGGAATAAAAGCTTGTAGAAAAACATTTAACTTTTAAGGAGGTACCTGGCATTTTTTACTTGTGGTTCAGCCACCTGGCCTGAGTTCTGTCCTTTGTTCTGCCCTAAACTCAGAGGAACTCATTTTCCTCTTTGAGGAGGTAGGGACACTTAGCCCAGCTGTTCGTATAGGATTTATTTCCCTTTCTTTCATTCAACAAATATCTATTAAACACTTACTATGTACTAGATTCAGGCTCAGGGCTGAGCATCATTAAGAAAAGTGAGGCAGGGTCCCTGTTCTCAAGGGACACATAGACCGGGGGGTAGTAGGTGGCCCTGAGCTCAACACTGTAGTATAGAAAGTAGGCATTTGAGATGCACATCTTGGGATCATCAGTGATGCTTCCACCTTTGAGGTCTTGATTTCAAGCACAGTATCTGACCATCACCTCTATCTTCTGACCTGGTCAGGTCCGCTTTCCTGTTCCCGTTTGGCTTTTCATCACCCACCTCCCCCTCGTGTTCTCTCCTCCTGCCCACACAGCTTGGATTCCATGACCCAGCGCATCAACCACTCTCCTGCAAGTCTCTTACCTGTTTGGCCCTCTCTCCCTGTATTGTACCCACCTGGCAAAATCACAACGCAGGTATTCGCTTATTCCACGCCCCCATCCGAGCAGCCTAACATTGCTGGGGAAAATCATACAACTGTGCCGACGAACTTCACCTGTGACCAAAATCTCAAGTCAGCATTGAACGTAGCTAGGCAGTCTTGTATACCTTTGCTTTCTCACTTTCTGAGACGGCTACTTCACCTCTTCTATGCTCTTTTTTTTTTTTTAATTTATTTATTTATTTTTGGCTGTGTTGGGTCTTCGTTTATGCGCGAGGGCTTTCTCTAGTTGTGGCGAGCGGGGGCCGCTCTTCATCGCGGTGCGCGGGCCTCTCACTGTCGCTGCCTCTCTTGTTGCGGAGCACAGGCTCAGTAGTTGTGGCTCATGGGCCTAGTTGCTCCGCGGCATGTGGGATCTTCCCAGACAAGGGCTCGAACCCGTGTCCCCTGCATTGGCAGGCAGATTCTCAGCCACTGTGCCACCAG
>NC_041218.1:6981178-6991038 GCF_002837175.3 Physeter macrocephalus | reverse complement strand
GGAGCACAGGCTCCGGACGCGCAGGCTCAGCGGCCATGGCTCACGGGCCCAGCCGCTCCGCGGCATGTGGGATCCTCCCATACCGGGGCGCGAACCCGGTTCCCCTGCATCGGCAGGCGGACGCGCAACCACTGTGCCACCAGGGAAGCCCCCTATGCTCTTTTAAAAAAAATTTTTTTTTTAACTTTCTTTCTTTGGCCACGCCACATGGTATGCGGGCTCTTAGTTCCCCGACCAGGGGTCGAACCCATGCCGCCTGCAGTGGAAGTGTGGCGTCTTAACCACTGGACCGCCAGGGAAGTCCCGCTATGCTCTTTTCAAATCCCCAACCCTCCCTCCCCATCTCTATTGTAGCTGAGTATCTTAACTATTCAGAAAACGGATGCAACCAGATCAGCACCATCTCCACCTTTCTTCCAGTTCCAAGCAACCAGTCTCCATGTGTATTCATATCAGCTGCCTTCCCCTCTGTTAGGAAGAAATGTTTTCGTCCTCATCTATCAAGGTCAGTCTATCACTTGTGAATTAAATTTCCTCCTTTCCTCCTCAAGGACCCCAGTGCGGTTCCGTTTTCTCTCTCCTGCATCAACGTTTTCTTCCTCTCCACGGGGTTACTGTCATTGGCGCACAACGTGCCTTAATATCACTCACCTTTTAAAAAGCCTCTCTTGATCCCATGACCCCTCTAGTTCCTGCCCGGTTTCTCTACTCCCGTTTTCCAGAAGACCGCTCAGAAGAGTCGTCTGTACCCGCTGACTCCACTTCCTTTCGTCCCACTCCAACCCGGCTTTTGTTTTACTTGGTCCGTAGAAACAGCCTTGGTCAGTAGAAACAGCCTTGGTCAAGGTCATCCGTGACCTATATTTGGTCACTATTTTGCTGATGCCAGAGGCCAACTCTCTCCCCTCTCTGTACTTGGCCACTCACGCTTTTGCAAGGATGACCACTCCTTCCTCAAAACTCGTGGAGACTAAGCTTTGTAGACATCACACCTTGCTTCCATCCTACCCCACGGGATGCTATTTCTCAGCCTTCTTGTCTGGTACTCCTCTTCCACCAGCCTCGAAATGTTAGCGCACCCAGGGTGATGTCCTGGCCTCGCTTCTCACGTCTGACTCTTAGTCCTGTGGCTTCAAATTCCTGTTACATGCTCATGACTGCCAGGCTCACATCCCTAGCCTGGACCACCCCTTACCCTCCAGACCTGAATGTCTACCTCCCCTTAGATACCTAACGGGAATCTCTATCTTAATTTATCCAACACAGAACTACTGATTTCCCTCCCCCACCCAAATCTGCTCCTTCCTAATGCTACTCCAGCGCAGCAGAGGGCCACCACCCACCCAGCTGCTCAGGCCAAGAGCCGAGCGCGGCTCCTGAACTCTCCTCCTCCTCAGGTTTCACACCCAGCCTGTCAGTAGCTCCTATCTGCTCCACCTTCAAAACGCTTCTTGCTCCTGACCATTTCTCATCAGCTCCACAATTCACCAACAATCTCCAGCGTGATCTCCTGGGCTGCACTCTTCTCCCCTCTAATCTACTCTCCCCGCAGCAGCCAGAGTGAGATTCTAAAAATGTGGATCTGGTCATGTTCCTTTCCTGCTCCAAAGCTCCAATGGCTTCCCCTCACACAGACTGAAAGAGGAATTTGACATGAGGAGCTTGACAGCAAACCTGGCATGCTGCAGGGCGAGCAGCTCTCTGAGGGGCCTCCTGGTTAAACTGCATTGTCACCCACCCCTTCCCACCCAGGTATCCCGGGGACATCCCTTCTTTCCTAGAGCAGAACTGCAAATGCCCAGGGCACTTTACCACCTGCCTCTCTCCTCCGCCTCCAGCTCAGGCAGTCCCCACAAGGAGCAGATTGCATGCAGCAGGCTGGGCTGCATCCTGCACGTGCGGCTCCGGAGGCCTCGGACGCTCCTCCACGAATCACCAAGCCCTCCAAGGCTAAGGCCCGAGTGTGACTGCACTGACATTGTTTGCCATGACACATGCCAGTTGTCCTGGCCCCTGCCTTACTTCCCAGCACGCAGTCAGCCATCAGGAGTATAGAGACGTGTGCGATGACGAAGGTTTGCACGAGGCCCCAGGGGAGCCAGAGCAGGAGGTGGTGGGCTCGGGGGTCTCTACCGATGCAGCGATACGTGAGCTCCGCTCAGTCAACCGGTAGCTTCGGTCCAGAAGCATCTGGTTTGCGGAGTCTGGGGGTAGAGCGTGGAACAGTTCCGCCAGGCCAGGGTCGTGGAGGTGGGCCAGGAAGACGGAGAGGGGCTTTGTTGTGCTTTGACATACCTGGACTCCCACTGTTCCCCTCAGTTTGGATATTTAGGTTGTTTCCGATTTTTAACATTTTAAGGAGCGTTGTGATGAACAGGGAGTTTGTCAAAGAATCTTTGCTATTGATGCTGTGTTTGTTTTTTAATTTTGTAACATTTTTTAAATAGTCCTGAGAGCTAATGTTTATTGGATATTTACTTTGTTCCGGGCACTTCTAAGTGACCTATTTCATTTAATATCCACGCAACCACAGGAACAGGTACTACTGTTTTCCCCACTTCAAAGATATGGAAATAGAAGCTCAAAGAGGTTAAGTGACTTAAATGTGATCCCACGGCTAGTGAGTGGTAAAACCGCGATTGAAACTCATGTCTGGAGTCAGCGCCCGCTCTCTCGGGCTCCGGGGCCCTAGGCGCTGCTGCGGCGGCGGTTACTATTGCAGTGCGCTCACTTTGTTCCCTTGCTAGGAGTCCATTTTGTTTTCACAGAATAACTCGGGTCCCCCGGAGAGCAGGACTCACAGCGGCTTCATTCCCGCCCTCCGCCCCACTGTCCTGGGTGCCCTTCCCCAAACAGGATGCTAGAGGTAGGCTGACAGGGCAGAGACCCGACCAAAGGTCAGCAGAGGGAGGTTTGCTGGAAGGCGTCGGCCAGCGGGTGAGGTCCTTGTGGGGTGCCTCCCAAGGACAAAGGCACCCCATGAGGTCTGGACACTGGGGTGCAGACCTCAGTGCAGGGCAAGGCCTCTCTCTGGTTCTAGAGCAGGCTCACGTGAAGCTGGGCCCCAGAAGAGGGGTTACCAGTGACTGGCCCTGGGGGTGCCTCACCCCTAGAAGGGAGGCAGGGAGCCTGATGAATTGTGGGCTGAGGTCCCGCCAGGGGCGTATTGGGCTCTGTAAGGAGGGGGCTCTGTTTTACACCCAGGGCACCCATTTGGGCGATTCAGGAATGTTGAGGGAAGGCCGGAGTCCTGGGTGTCACTGTCATGATCAACAGGTGGTCAGACTGAGCGACTGCCCCGGGGGTGGAGGCGGGTGACCGACTTGGCATCTGAAAGGAAGCCAGGAAGAGCTGAGCGCCTGTGGGAAAGAGAAGGTCAGAGAGGGAGGAGCAGAGACCGTAGTGAGGTGGGGACCTTCAGAGGCCACAGTTTGGGAGGGGTGGCAGTTTCCAGCAATGACCAGTGCTAGCTGTGTCCTCTGGTCAATGAGGAGCTGAGGTCAAGGCACTGAGGAACCAGGGATGGGGGAGGCTCATCCTCACGGATGCAGAGGTCACCAGCACAGCTCAGGCCCGGAGCAGGAGAATGGAGGGGCAGAGGCCACGTCATCCAAGCTGGCGAGGGAGCCTCTGGGGGTCTCACAGCAACAGCAGTGGGGCCAGGAAGTGGGTCGTGCCAGTGGGAAGCGTGAACTTTTGAAAAGAAGTTCTTGAAAGACAGCGCGGCAGCCAGAAGGAAATGAGCGGGTGGGGACCATGTCTTGGGAGTGAGGGGTAGTGAAGACTGGCAAACAGCTTGACAGGCAGTCAGAAGAGAGGGAGGCTGATGTCCACTGCTCAGCTGGCCTCGGGGAGCTGGGCCGGCCTCCCAGAGAGGCTCAGGGAGATGAGAGGGGGTGAGTCACTGGATGCCCAGAGCCAGGCTCTGTGCGTCCCAGACCGCCAATGACTCCAAGGGCTTGACTGAATCCCTCCTGCTTTCTTTTGTTTTCCTCATAAGACGAGTTGACCAGGAGCAGCCAACGCCCCTTCCAGGTGTGAAAGCAAATGCTCTATCTGGTGCTGGCAGCCGCTGATGGAGGGCAAGGGGGTGGGAGGCCGCAGAGCTTAGGGGAAGGGGGGCCAGTGGGAGAGAGATGAACTGGCCTGTGTGTCCAAGGTGGAGCCCAGAACCTCCCACCCCTCGGCTTTTTCTCTCCAGGTAAAATACTAGTCCTTAGACTATTGCCAACACCCCAGGCAACCACCGATCTCTCCACAGATTCGTTTGATTTTTTTTCAGATTTTCTAGAATTTCATGTAAACGGAATCGAACCATCCGTACTCTGTGTGTGTGTGTGTGTGTGTGTGTGTGTGTGTGTGTGTGTGTTTTCTTTCTCTTTTCTGGTCTGGTTTCTTTCACTCAAGATAATTATTTGAGATCTATGCTGATTGTATTGATAGTTCATTCATTGTTTTTGATGAAAAGTATTCCATTTTATGCATACACCACAATTTGTTTATTCCCTTGCCTGTTGATGAACGTTGGAGTTGTTTCAGTTCTGGGCTTTAACAAAAATGTTACCGTGACATTCGTGCACAAGTGTGTGGGTAGATGCTTCCATTTCTTCCATTTCTCTTCACTAAATGCTTAAGAGTGGAACGGCTGGATCATACCCTAGGAGTGTGTTTCATTTTTTAAGAAGCCGCCAAACTGTTTTCCAAAGTGGCTGCACCATTTTACGTTTGCACGGCAGTGTATGAATGTTCCACTTGCCCACATCCTCACCAGCACTCGTTACGGTCAGTCTTTCTGATGTGCGTTCTCATGTAACATAGCAGGATCTCATTGTGGTTTTAACGTGCATTTGTCCAATTACTAATGACGCTGAGTGCACTTGTAGGTGCTTATTGCCATCATATATCTTCTGGGTGGTTTGTTTTCTTATGACTGAGCTGTGAGCATTCTTTATATATTATGGTGCAAGGCCCGTATCAGCTATGGCTTTTGCAAATACTTTCTCCCAGACCGTGACTTGTCTTTTCACTCTCTTTTTTTTTTTTTTTTTTTTTTTTTTTGATGTTGGGGTTACCACTCACACCAATCTCAGTGTTCCTCTTCTTCTCTTTTTTTTTTTTTTTTAATTAATTAATTTATTTATTTTTGCTGTGTTGGGTCTTCGTTGCTGTGCGAGGGCTTTCTCCAGTTGCGGCAATCGGGGGCCACTCTTCATCGCGGTGCGCGGGCCTCTCACTGTCGCGGCCTCTCTTGTTGCGGAGCACAGGCTCCAGACGCGCAGGCTCAGTAGTTGTGGCTCACGGGCCCAGTTGCTCCGCGGCATGTGGGATCCTCCCAGACCAGGGCTCGAACCCGTGTCCCCTGCATCGGCAGGCGGATTCTCAACCACTGTGCCACCAGGGAAGCCCTCTTATCACTCTCTTAACAGTGTCTTTCAAAGAGAGAAAGTTCTTACTTTTGATGACGTCCAATCTATCAGTTGAGCTTTTGACATCATACCTGAGAAATTCTTGCCTAACTGAAAGCCACACCACCAGCCCTCCATCTCAGAAAGAAACCACTTTTCTTTAACTGTTGAAAATATGACCTAACAATTAAACATTTTATGAAATTTGCTATGTAAAAGTCAAAATATTTCTGTTTTATGGTATGACAATGTAAAAATTGCCAGTTTTTCCTCAACATAAAGCAGCACTAACAGCATCCTTTGAACATTTTGTGCAACAGATGGGTAGAGGACCCTCCGGCTGGTCCTCTCTCCTACCTCTCCCACCACTGGAGCAGTTCCTGTGCTCGCTGCTCAGCGAGAACACTCTTCACCCGGCTGAAAAGCCCTAGTTTCTTGCTTTCGTGAGTAACTGAAAAATTTGACTATGCCTAGTTATGGCTTCTTTCTTGGTAACGACAATGAACTAAAACAACGTGGAAGAGCTGTGCCTTCCCCATCCCGTGTCTCCGTGGGTTGGTCTCTGCCACAGACTGTCCTCAGCGTGTCTTCTCTCGGGGTCTTCCTTTCCGTCCCACCTCCCAAGGGCCTGTCCCTGCGAGCCCGGAGCGCACACCCTTGGCGACTTCAGCCCCTCAGGCCTGTTTCCTAGCACAGCTGCTCAAACAAGTCCTCTTCCCAGGGGGGCCTGGAGTGGCAGCCGGTGTCATGGGGTGGAGACTGCGGGCCGGGGGTCCGATATGAAGCAGGAGCCGGCCGGTGAAATCCTGCCGGGTCTCTGCCAGGGAAGGTGCCCACCAGGCTGGGCCGACCTGGGCTCGCCTGGTGAGGGAGAGGGTCCATACAGGCAGGTGCTGTGCCCCAGGACACCTACCTGGTCAGGGACCAGCTCCAGCTCCATCAGCTGTGCTGGGGCCTGGTTGCCACCCTCTAACCCCCGCGGTAGCTGAAACTGAAAATGTCACCCCCTTGGGTCAATGAAGGGAGGCAGGTCACAGTGGCCTCGAGAGGAGAGGAGGGCACAGTAAGTGTGCGGTCACTTCAGGTGCCAGGCAAACTGGCCACCAACCAGCCCATGGGGACTAGGTCTCTCCTCAGTATTTCTGGGCGAAATAGCTACTTCGCCAAAGCCCATGAGCCTCGTAGACGTTGCTGGAGACCGCTTCCGTGGGGAGAGCAGGTTGATGGGGGAGTCGAAGGCTGCTTTAGCTCCTCCCTCAGTGGCCGGGAGGGGGCGCTCCGGCTCCGTTCCACACCGGCGCCCCGCCTTCCTCGGGAGAGGACAGCCTCCTCCCCGCCCGCCTCGCCCTTCCCGCAGCCCGAGCAGGGCCGCCCGCCCTCGGCTGCGGCTGTGGAGCTTGCCGCCCGCCGTCTGCCATTCCCCGGGCGCTCACAGCAAGCCATCATGGTGTTCCACCCCCTCCCCAAAGCAGTTTTCTCCTTGAGATGAAATTCGGAGCTGGTTCAACTTATTTCTCCACAATATTTGCAGGTTGAGTGGATGAGGGGGGTTGAGTGAAGGAAGCGCGTGGGGAAGGGAGAAGGGGGGGGTCGTCTGTGTCTCAGGGGGTGGTGTCCTGGCCAGGCTCTCGTCCCCGCTCCCCAGCCTGTGCAGGGCCCTCTCTGCTCCCCAGAGCCTTAGGGCAGGAGGGGAGGAGGGGAGGAGGGGACCACGGTCCTGTTAGGTGGGGAAAGCCAACGATGGCCCATGGCAGGGTAGACGGCCCTGGGGTGGCAGAGGTAGGCGGAGCCAGAGAAAATGGAAGGAGAAGGAAGGATGTGTCTGGCACACAGAAACTGTTCAGTAGGTGTTTGGAGGTGGGCGAGTGAGTGAGTGACGGTACTGAGAGCAGGCTGTCGCGGGGCAGGCTGCGTGCTCCGGGAGCTGGGCTGTAAGGGGCCAGAAACGGCAGTCAGGGGGCCAGAAACGGCAGTCAGGTGCCCAGATCAAGAGGTGGCTTGTGGCTGTAGCTCAGGGGTAGAGCATTTGACTGCAGATCAAGACGTCCCTGGTTCAAATCTGGGTGCCCCCTTGCTAAGGTTGCTTTTAACTGTGATAAGAAGTAAATATAAATAAATAAGAAATCAAGTAGGAAGGAGGCCGTTGTCACCCACAGCCCTGGGGCGCTCCATTACCACGTTCTAGTACGCACGGTGTTCTTGGTGTTACCTGGGCAAACCTGTGCACCTCCTCATGTCTACAATTAGACAGCTGGGGTTTTAATTAATTGAAGTTACGGCTAGTTGTGCTGTGTGTCACAAGCCTTCCTCCAGTGACAGTCGTGGTGGGTGAGTCCTACTCATCAGCAGGAATCCAGACTTCCAAAGTGTCTCCTGGGTTGGTGAGCACACTTTATATGTGACATCAGTCTCAAGCCTCACCGAGTTCCAGACACACCTGACCCACTTATTTATCTGTGATTTTATTCCTGCCTTGGCTGGAAAACCTCTCCAGCTGCTTCTTCCAGCAAACTCCTTGCCCATCACCTCCAGAAGCCCCTCCTGACTTCCCAGGCGGGGTAGCGCCGACTTCCTGCTCCCAGAGCTCTCTGCTGGGGCTTCTGCCACCCTTTGGAAATCCTTTAGTTCATGGGCTCGTCTCCTATCTGGACTAAGACTCTGAAGAACAGGGACAATGTTTTGTTTGTCTCTGTGTCCTCAAAATGGATGATAGGGCGTGGCACCTAACATGTTCCATGAGTGTTTGTTGAGTGAATGAATGAATGAGTGAAACAGTGAGCACCCTCCTTGAGGCCTCGAAGTGTGGAGGAGGCTCTCCCTGCGCTGAGTCTGAGGTTCACTAAAGACCCGGAACCAACGGCTCTTTTCCTGATAACTATGTGCCGGCTGAAGTAGAAGCAGTAGTATAGACTCAAATGACCAGGTGTAAAGGGTGGTGCCATTACCACGACCTGAGGAAGAAGGAGGGCTGGAGAGGAGAAGACGGGAGAGCGGACTGCAGTGGAGAAGACCTGCCACCTCCTGGGACATGTGGAAAGAGCAAGGAAGAATAGGCAGGGAGAAAGCAGCCCCGTGGGTGAAAAGGTGCTAATGAAAAGCTCGGCATAAGTGTGGGGTATGGCTTAGGGGTAGAGCATTTGACTGCATATCAAGAGGTCCCTGGTTCAAATCCACATGCCCCCTGCTTTGCTCACATTTTCAGTTACTGAAGCAGGGGCTGTAATTTCAGGCCCTTCCTTCCACATTTGAAATTTAAATTAATGTGCTATGTCTTGTTATAAAAATTTAGGGTCCAGACTAGGACCAACTCCAAGTATCCTCCCTTGACTGTCACACAGACAAGAGGTACTGAGGTCACATTTCTCTGAAGAGGCTGATGAAGTTAACCCAGTCCCCCCCCCGTCTCCCCCTGGGGACTCGTCCTTCAGGGCTGGTGCGGAGACTTCAGTTTCTCATTTCCTCAACCTTACAGTAATCTCCAGAAAGAAGGCTATCTCTTTGCTCTTGCTGCTACCACTTGAGAAGTATGGAGGGTGTATATACATCTTCCTTCCTAATTTCCAGAAGTGACTGTAAAGATTTGAAAACCACATCAAAAGTAAAACCTCTTTCCTCCCCCTGGGAATTTCTCAGGGTGTTGCCTCTACCACAGATTCGGACCACTTGATTCTCCCTTCTCCCTCCTTTCTCTCCTACCACTTTTTCTTTTTTGAACCTCAGTCGGTATTTCCTTAGTGAGAATGCCTAAAAGTAGACCCTACTTTATATAATAATATCTAAAAATCCAGATAAAACAGTTAAGAGATATAAATGGTAAAAAGAAACCTGCAAAAGAATCTCCACGTTCCTTAATGGACAAGGTGATTTGAAACTCTCTTTCCTGTGAAGACAAATTAAAAAGCTGGAAAACTATTAAAAACATCTCATTAAAAGAATCAAAGAACTAACCTTAGACAGAAAATACTAGGTGGAGATTTGAAAAGGATGGGAAATAGAAAGTTAAAGCTCCATACTACAGGCTGTTTTGGCCCTGAGTGTGTTTTTCAGTCCAAAAGAGGCAGCTGAGAGGCTAAATGGAACTTCTGGAAGCCTCTCAGGACTAGGGGGATAAAAGTCAGAATTCTGGGCCCACCTGAATAGGGACACTGGTAAAACTATCTCTGGCTTTGGGCTTGAATCCTGAGGAGTAAGGGTGAACTGAAAGAAAACAGCCACTGCAAGAATTTGTGACTGGTCTTTGTGACATCCGAAAGGCCTAGAAAACTCAAGCCTTGACATTATGTTGAGGCCCTTGACTGCTAGAGCTGCTCAGGTCCCTGGAGAAAGCAAATGAAGGAAGATATTATTATCCCCAGCCTCGAGTTCGTTCTACAAACAAATTTTTTTTTTTTTTTTTTTGCCGTACGCGGGCCTCTCACTGTCGTGGCCTCTCCCGTTGCGGAGCACGGGCTCCGG